>NC_048307.1:77326434-77405101 GCF_013100865.1 Trachemys scripta elegans | reverse complement strand
TATTTACCTGCTGACGCGGCAGGTTCGGCCGATCGTGGCCCCCACTGGCCGCGGTTCGCCGTCCCGGGCCAATGGGGGCGGTGAGAAGCTGCGCGGGCGAGCGATGTGCTGGCCGCGGCTTCTCGCCGCCCCCATTGGCCCGGGACGGCAAACCACGGCCAGTGGGGGCCACGATCGGCCGAACCTGCCGCGTCAGCAGGTAAATAAAACTGGCCTGGCCCGCCAGGGTGCTTACCCTGGCGAGCCGCGTGCCGAACGTTGCCGACCCGTGGACTGGCAGATAGCTAATATGATGCTGATTTTTTAAAAAAAAATGCTCCAGAGGTGATCTTGGCAATTACAGGCCAGTAAGTCTAACTTCACTACCAGGCAAACTGGTTGAAACTATAGTAAAGAACAGAATTATCAGACACATAGATGAACATGATATGTTGGGGAAGAGTCAACACAGCTTTTGTAAAGGGAAATTATGCCTCTCCAATCTATTAAAGATTCTTTGAGGGGGTAAAAAAAATCTGAGCAAGTATGATCCAGTGGATATAGAGTACCTAGACTTTCAGAAATCCTCTGACAAGGTCCCTCACCAAAGGCTTTAAGCAAAATAAGCAGTCATGTGATAAGCGGGAAGGCCCTTGCACGAATAAGTAAAAAGATAGGAAACAACCGACAGGATAAAATGGTCAGTTTTCATAGTGGAGAGAGAGGTAAATAGCAGGATCTCCCAAGGATATGTACTGGGACCACTGGTGTTAAACGTATTAATAAACGATCTGGGGAAGGGGCAAACAGTGAGATGGCAAAGTTTCCAGATGATAGAAAAATTACTCAAGATAGTTAAGCTCAAAGGAGACTGTGAAGAGTTAAAAAGGGATCTTACAAAACTGGGTGACTGGGCAACAAAATGATGGATGAACTTGAATGTTGATAAAAGCAAACATAATCCCAACTATACATAACAAAATAATGGAGTCTAAATGAGCTGTTACCACTCAAGAAAGATCTTGGAGTCACTGTGGATAGTTCTTTCAAAACATCCACTCAATGTGCAGCAGAAAAGCAAACAATGTTAGGTACCATTTGGAAAAGGATAGATAAGACAGAAAATATCATAATGTCACTATATAAATCCATGGTACAACCACACTTTGAATACTGAATGCAGTTCTGGTTGCCCCATCTCAAAAAAGATATATTAGAATTGGAAAAAGTACAGAGTTAGGCAACAAAAATGATTAAGGCAATAGAACAGCTTCCATCTGAGGAGAGATTAAAAAGTCTGGGACTGATCAGCTTGGAAAAGAGACAACTAAGGAGGGATATGATAGAGGTCTATAAAATCACGAATGATGCGAATAAGGAAATGTTATTTATCCCTTCACATAACACAAGAACCAGAGGTCACCTAATGAAATTAATAGGCAGCAGGTTTAAAACAAACAAAAGGAAGTACTTTTTCACGTAACGCACAGTCAACCCGTGGAACTCATTGCCAGGGGATGTTGTAAAAGGCAAAAGTATAACAGGGTTCAAAAAAATATATATATATAAGTTCCTGGAGGATAAGTTAATTGATGGCTATTAGCCAAGATGGTCAGGGATGCAAACTCATGCTCTGGATGTCCCTAAACATCTCACTGCTAGAAGCTGGTTCTGGATGACAGGGTATGGATCACTGAATACATTTCCCTGTTCTTTCTCTCTCTCTCTCTGGAGCATTTGGCACCAGTCACCATCAGAAGACGGGGTATTGGGCTAGATGGACCATTGGTTTGACCCTGAATGGCTATTTTTATGTTCTTAAATTAGTAATTCCATTAGCCCCTTCAGTACCATTTAACATATACTATAAAACCGGAAAGGAAAGAAGATGGAGAAGAACCTTGTGTACTTTTTCTGATTATCTGACCAAAGCCAAACTAACCACTGAATGTACCTAATCTGAACAGCATGCAGCAAAATTCCCACTACTCAGCATGAGTGTAGATTCTAATATACTTTGTTCTATCTCTTGATTTGTTTCATTCAGAAAAAACAACTAATAAATATATGTAGGAACAAAAGGTCAATAATTTGTTTTGTAAAGATCATTCAACTGTATCTGTACACGTGCATACGTACATCCACTTCCCCAAACAAAACAAAGTACAGAGCATTAACCTTAACTTTGAATACTCTTGCTTTTGTCACTGTCACAACCTACATATTAAAAACTTTATTTAAATGTGCTGGTTGTATATTTTGCCTATTTGTTCGTATGCAATATGGCTGTCATTCTACGTAAGTCACACCAGAAGTGCTTTTTCCTCCCCCCAGGAACAGCTATAGTTTCACTGTAACCTCAACACAAAGAAGCTGCATTTCCTCTCTCTGCCACCACCACCGCTGCACAAAAGAGTGAGAAGGAAATTTGAGCATTGTGCCCCCTCTTCAAGGAATGCTCCTGAGGAAACTCAGAACCACCATTTATTAAACACAGTTGATAACTGGTTCTTTAAAGAGCTTTAACATATTGGAACTATTCTGTAGCACCCAAAACGAGATAGGTGCTTTCCAAACAAAAAACAACAAAACCATAGATGACTTGTCAACTACTAGCAAAAGTTTTTTTTTTTAAAGTCTTGTACAGTTTCTGTAAGAAATTAAAATATTCTCAAAAAACAAAAACAAAAAAAACCAAGTTTGTTTTCCTGATAAAATGGACACATACTATGTACAGTTTTTCAGTTTTAATGAAGGTGCATGTTTAGCACCCAGGTGAAACACACAAGCTATACTGCACAGCACACACATGACCATTATGGGCTGGCGCTGTCTATAGAAGCAAAAAGAATAACTGTATTCCAGACTAGTTTAAGTTAACATGGTTATGCAACAAACAGTATTACACTAAACTATTCTTACAATTGTTAGCGCATTCCCCAGCCCCTCCAGATGTGTTTTATAATGTATGGCGTGACTGGGACAAGGCAAGGTAGTATGGCATGATTCCTGACACTGTTTACACTGATTTATATGGCATTATTGGTTTGGAATCTCCACTTAAGTTGTTAGCATCACCCTGTGTGTAGTGGGACTACCCTATGTGTAGTGGGACTACCCGGGAATCCTGACTAACACCGTGGTACATTTAAGACTAAAGTATTGGGAGCACAAGCTTTCGTGGGTAAGAACCTCACTTCTTCAGATGCAAGGCTCTGTTGCTTTTTACAGATTCAGACTAACACGGCTACCCCTCTGATACTGTGGTACAGTAAACCTGTAAAAGCGCTGAGGTTTTCACTAACTGGTTTAAGGTAAATCCTACGGAAAGACTAAGGATATGTCTGCATTTGAGCAGAAAGGTGATATTCCCAGCTCGGGTAGATGTAAGGTGCTAGCTCAGCTTGAGCGAACACCTAAAAATAGCAGTATATCCAGAGTGGCATGGGCGGCACGGACTCGCCGCCCAAGTATATACCCAGCAGGCCAGGCAGGATTGTACTTGGGGCTGCTAACCTAAGTGATCACCCATGCCCGAGCACACACAATGCTATTTTTAGGTGCTAGCTTGAGCAGATCAAGCGCAGATACATCTATACAAGCTGGGAATCACATCTAGCTCAAAACATAGATGTAACCTAAGCCTGCACCATCATTCAAATAAGGTTTCTAAACAAGTTCTAAGACTTGTGCTGTCACAAACTGATTTGGCGACTTCTAATATAACAAACATTATTTTCTTCAAAACTATTAGTTGCAAAATGGCCAACGCCCTAGTACTGCCATGTCAATCCTATGAAACATTTCACCTAAAGCCTTCATTAGCATCACAGAATCATAGAAAAGTAGGGCTGGAAGGGACCTTGATAGGTCATATAGTGCAGTCCCCTGCTGTATTACCAGACCATCCCCGACGGCTCTTTGTCTAACCTGTTCTTAAAAACCTCCAATGATGGAGATTCCACAACCTCCCTACATAATTTGCTCCAGTGTTTAAACTTCCTAACTGTAAGGACATTTTAATGTCTAACCTAAATCATAATGAATCAATTTATTTCACCCTTTCCTTTCTAGGCATAGGAAATGGTATTGTGTGATTATAGAGCTGTGAGGTTTAATATTTGTATGCACTTTAAGACTCTTGGATGAAAGATTATATATAAACAGGTGGGTAAATATTCATGAAGATTTAAATACACATTTAAAGCATCCAGAGAAATAAAGCTGAAGCATGATTATATTAAAGACTTCTATGCTTCTATTGTAATTATACAGTTAGTGAATACTCTTGTCAGAAATGGAATAACAGAAGTCAGAAATGACCTGGATAATCTATTTTATCTCCCTGCCAGTGCAGGACTGTTCTCTATATTAAATTTTCCCTCTATTTTTGCCTTGTTATGTCCAATTCCATCCCATCCTCATACTAAACTATTCTTCTCCATCGTTGGACTTATGCCTTTTCACCTCACCTTCATCTCCATTTAATCAAGTGCATATTTGTCTCTTTTATTCTTTCCATAAGTCACTTCCGTCTATCCCTCTGATCAGCATGCTGCTTTCCTCTTAAATCCTAACTTATAAATCTTTCCAGTAACCCTGACCTGAATACAAGACACTTATTTCTCCAACTGTATAAAATTAATATAATCCCTAAATATCAATAATGTTTTGTTTTCTTACACTATCAGTTTCCCTATTTAGGGTTCAGTAATTTTGACAAATATTTTAATATTCAGCATTTTTTAAATATGTATCCCACCAGATATTGTGCAATTTAGTAACTAAAGAAATTCTGAAGTCGTGCATTACAAAAAGAAACACCTATAATATTTCTCAATTGGTACATTGTCTAGACAGTATAATTCTGTACATGTTATAGTGACTAAATAAAACTAGCAGAATTTTAACTGGGAAAATATCCACATTTCTCACCCAGACACAGAAGAAACAGGATTTTGTTGTTGGGTTTTGGGGGCTTTGTTTATTTGATCTTTGATTTTTGGACGAGTCGCTGATCAATAATAAGTTTTCCAATCTTGCATATCCTATTTAAAATCAGACTTATTAAAAGACATATCACAGACTGTTTTCAAGATCATTGCTCTGCCACCTTCTGTAAAAGTTAAGTATCTGCCAAAACTTCATCAATGAAAAAATACACACACTTAGATGACAAAACACTATACCTAGATTCTAGAAGTGCTCATATATAATAATACCCTACTGAAGGGTTTCAGAAGCTTACAGATCACTTGTGCTATTACAAAATAATACTAAAATAAAATATAAATGTTATGCTACAAAATATACATAATACCTGTTTTCATGCCAAAACCAGATTTCTGTTTCTGATACTATTTCTCTCCCATTGTCTCAGAATTACTCCTCTGCTACCACTATCTACTTCCTCACACCCTTTACTTCCCATCTCATATCTTTCTTAAACAATAAGAAGATATGACCACTTATTTTGGCAAGATAGATCCCCAAGGATTGTGGGATTCACTGGTTTTGCCATTAGCCGCAAAAGCAGCCTCCCTTCTAACTTCTCCCTTTCTGAAGACAATTTCAATTTATACCATTTGCACACCTTCACTGCCATATGTTCTCAACAGCACCCTTTCCTTCACCACCTTCCTCACCAGCAGGCACATCTCAAACGCAGATAAAATGTATTGGCAAGTTTAGTTTCATAAACTAACCCCAGAAAAAACTTAGGGGACTTGCTGTTACTCATTCAGAAAGAGTATGGTCTCCTTCCTACCTTTTTTCCATCACTTCTGGACAAAACTGATTAATACAATGGTGTTTGCACATAGACAACTGTACTCACATCTCTTCTTTCTCGGAGCTAACACACACATGAACAAAAACGAGATCCGCCCCTCCTCCAAAAAAAAAAAAGATCAAAACATTGGCCTTCTTTCACCGTACAACTGTCTGAACAACTCCTCTTTCAACCCTCGCTTCCAGAAAATCCTCACTTCTCTGACAGCATCTGATACACTCTTCTTCTGGCCAAAAACCCTCTCCCACCTTTGCGCGGTGCTGTTTACCCAGGGAGGCTTCTACCTTGCCAGGTAACAAACGAGCCGGTCAAAAGGTGTCGTGCCCCACGCCCCCCATCCCACACGGGGAAGTTCGCCACTAGAGAAATACAATTCGACCGCAGAGCTCCCTGCCTGCCATCATGTCCCCGCACCCACGCCCCTCCTCCCCTCTCTGACACCCAGCCCCCGAACGGGCTGCACCGGCCTGCTCCATCTTCTCCGCAGGGCAGCAGGGACAGGAAGTTCCCGGGAGGCCCATCAGGGAGAACAACTCGCCCACCCGGGCGACCCCCCCGCCCCTCACACCCGCACACTTTGGATTCCCGCTCCTTGCTCGCCCCCCACCCGCCGGGCTCCTGCCCCTCTTCGCCCCCGCCCCTCCCCGGAGCGGGCTCCCTCTCCCGCAGGGTGTCTCCCGCACACGGAGCCCATGACAGCTGCCCCCCGCCGCGGGGCGGGCTGTCAGCGCGGGGTCCCTTCCTCCCGCCCGCCCCGGCTCCGGGGCAACCTGCGTAACCCCGCGCCTCTGCCCTCAGCCTCTCCCGCGACCCCGCTTCCTCACTGCCCCGCCCCGGCCCGGCAGCCGCCCCCTGCCCGCCAGCCAGCTTGGCCGCCCGCTCGCTCGCTCGCTCACTCACCCGTCCGTCCGCCGCCCCCCTGCACCCCGCTTCTGCCGCTGCCTCCTCCTCGCTGAGGCTTCTCGGGAGACACTGACACCGGCGCACGGATACCCGCTGGGCGCTATTTTGGGGAAACAAGGCACAGGCGGAGCCGGAACTCGTTTTCCTGTCACTCTCTTCTCAGCCGCCACCGAACGACCTGTGGTATCCTTCCGCGCCCCTGTCCTGACGGCTACCGCTGGGATACAGCCGGCCGCTCAGCCGGCAGGGAGGTGGGGTGCTGGGGAAGGCCTATAATCTATCTCAGGCAGAGGGGACTGACTGGGCCCTAGCGACACAGGTAGCAACAGAGGATTATTTTGTATGGGCACAGGGAGCGGCGGGGTGTATGATCTTTACACCCGACCCAATCCGAACAGAACCGGAAGCTGATAGGCAGCGGGACAGAGTGACTGGAAGAACAGTCCAATCAGAGAGAGGAAGGGGGTCGGGAAGACTAAAAGTGCCAGTCAACCGGAGAGCAGCTGGTGCGTGGGGAAGTTATGGAACGCGGAGTTCTTGAATGACAGGAACAAACACCCAATCAAAGACAGAGAGAACGGGATGCACCAACCAATCAAAACTGAGTACTGTGCAGCTGGCTTGGAAGGAGGCCTTGGCGGTGGCTAAAGCCCTTATAGGGAAGCGCATGCGCACAAAGGACCCTTCGGCTTCTCTGTCGCTCTTACTTTAAAGCAAGTGACGCATGTACGTGGGGTCCGTCTCCCATGCAACAAGAGGCGCATGCGCAAGCAGCCCCCTCGGGGCTGGGTTTGTTCCCTTGTTTGCTTGCCCCTTTAGGCGCTAGCTGTGTGGGGAGCCGGCCACGCCTCCTTCCCCTCAGCCCAGCACCCACACAGCCCCGCTCCAATCCCACTGCCCCTGGTGTACCCCCGCATCTGGTCACGCCCCTCACCCAACTCTGTCCAACCTGAGCCCTCCCTCATCTGACCACGCCCCCTCCCGGGCTGCCAACTGTCTACGGGCACACAAACCAGCACCCTTGCCCCGCCCCCTGCCCCGCCCCACTCCATCCCCCCCCTCTGTCGCTCGCTCTCCCCACCCTCGCTCACTCAGGACCAGGGGCTGGGCGGGGCAGGGAGTGAGGGCTCCAGCTGGGGCCGCAGGCTCTGGGGTGGGGCTGGGGATTTGGGGTGCAGGAGGGTGCTCTAGGGTAGGATTGAAAGGTTCGGAGGGCAGGGAGTTAGGGCAGCGAGGGGCTCCGGGCAGCACTTACCTCAAGCAGCTCATGGTCGCAGCAGCACGTCCTCCCTCCGGCTCCTAGGTGGAGGTGCAGCCAGGCGGCTCTGCGCACGGCCCTGTTCCCAGGTGCCGCCCCCGCAACTCCCAGTGGCTGCCGTTCCCGGCCAATGGGAGCTGCAGGGGCAGTGATTGGGGCAGGGGGAGCATGTGGAGCCCCCTGGCTTTCCCTATGCGTAGGAGCTGGAGGGGGAACATGCCAGGTGCTTCATGGGAGCTCTGGTGCACGGCAGCTAGCAGGAAGCCTGACAGGCCCGTTGTGTGGCACCGCCAATTATTCAGTCTGCTGACCAGGGCTGCCAGGATCCCTTTGTGACTGGTGTTCCAGTCAAAAACTAGACACCTGGTCACCCTAACCTCCACTCTCACACAGCCCTCAACCAATCAGACTGGCCCCATGCACTTCCTCAGCTGTCCACGCCCCTCAACTCACCCTCCCACAGCTCCAGTCCAATCATACCCCCATCCAACCACACCCCTCATCACACTGCCCCTTTTGTGCCCCCATCTGATCACACCCCACACCCAGGTCTGTCCAGTCACATTACCTCCTGTGCATCCCCTTATTAAACAGAGGGCCTGTTTTGGCCACACCAGTCCCTTTTTTAAGCCCTATCCCGCCTATCCCAATTTTTTTCACAGAAGTGGGCATTTATCCCATTTGCTCTTGCCAACTTGACCAGTTGGAAAGAGCAAATGGGACAAATGGCCACTTTTGTCAAAAAAAAGTGGGGTGCAGAGGAACATGGGGGGGCAAGTGTCAGTACAAGACCCACCCTGTGTGAGAGGCAGGGCTAAAGGGAGCAGTGATGCCACCGTCAGTCTCACGTGAGGGGAAGGCAGGAGTAGGGCTAGCGGCTTAGGCCAGCCCAGCAAGGGGTCCTTAAGCGAGCAGCTCAGTCCAGCCCTGCGGGGAGATGAGTGGCTCGGACCAGCTCCATGCGGGTGGAGGGAGCTCAGGCGAGGGACTCAGACCAGCCCCACATGGTGTCCCTCCCATTTTCCCTTTCAGAAATATAGTCACCCCACCCCTTATCCAATCACACCCCTCACCCTCACACAGCCCCTGTCCAATCACACTGGCCCCTGCACACTCCTATCCATACCTAGGATCGATTTTGTCAAGGCCTGCTGACTTGAATATAACTAAATTATCTAAATATTGTTTAAACCTCCTCTTTCCCTGTGCTGGGTCATGAAAAAATTAATTAATTAAACCACAGAGGTCATCATAGATCAATATGACTAATACCACTAAGTAGGCAGGCAGCATCATTCTGCACTAGCTATAAATTTCCAAGAGGACTTCCACAGTTGTCCCATGAAGACAAATATATTGGGATAATCCAGTCTGAAAGGCATAAAGCTGTGGATGACTAAGGTGAAATCCACATCACAGAGTAAAAAGATTGCTACCTTGTAAGCCAAATGCAAATGGTAAAAAGGAACTTCTGGGCACTGCTTCCACTTAAGAATCCAAGAATAGATAGGGACTCTAAGATCTGAACTTTGCATTGTTTGATAAAGGGTAGGTAAACCAACCACAAAACAATCAGCCAGCATCTCCTCCACACACACACCTGAAGATACTTCATCCTACCACCAATGCCTCCTCATCTATTCTGCACTGAGTCTGAACCAGCTCCTGTTTAATCTATGTCCCAGTGCCAGTCAGGAAAACAGGAGAAATTTCACCAAATAAGGGCAGCCCCGATTCTTTCACTATCTTCATAGGAAGAGTAATGGAACAAAAACCGACAGAACATCACATGAGAGTGCTCATAGGGCAAGTGAGTAATTATCCAACAGTACTCCTTCTGGGGTGACTCTTGAGAGGTAAGGAGAGAATCATCAAGATGCAATTCTATCTACCCAACATAGGATTTACAGGCAAGACAGAAAACTCATGGTCAGTGGATCAAAGACTACTGCTAGATCAGGGGTTGGCAACCTCTGGCCCGCGGCTCGCCAGGGTGCTTACCCTGGCGAGCCGTGTGCCAGAGGTTGCCGACCCCTGTGCTAGATCAAGAACCACCAGCGAAACAAAAAACCTCCCTTTTTTGACCAAGGTAACTAGTGCAGTTTCTGTGCTATTTATACAAATATGAACAAAGGAATGGAAATTACACAAGAAAACTATGAAAAGAGATACATATTTGCTGTGAATTTGTCCTAATTGTAAATAGATAACCTCACAGGTTATTGGTTGTGGATCTCAGTTAACATTGTTTTTCAGCAGTTATAATGGCAATAGAGCTTTCCCATCACTCTCTATACTCCAATGCATTTCCACTCAATCAGAACTCTTCAGGACTTCAGGGTCTAAGTCATCCTCCCTGATTTATTTGCCAACAGACTCTTATCTCATATTGCAGAACCATCAACCCAAAAGTAAACATTCTAGCCTGGGAATTACCTTTACAACACCTTATGTCACCTCTAGAGCATATGTGATGTTTTAAACAGCTGCTTTTTCACACTGTGTTTCACACAAAAACTCCCAGTCTCTGGCTCTTAATTAATATACCTAATGGCATTTGTTTTATTTATTTTTTTAAATAAAACAAACAGGAATTGTAAAATCACAAATAAATTAGATGGTGTGTAGCTTTATAGGTATTTGTCAAATAATAAAAAAGTTCTAGAAGAGGTTAAAAACAACATGTGTTCTACAATCCACAGGCCAAATTTAATAAACTTAAATAAAGTTAATGGAGATATTTACAAAAAGAAGACCACATTATCCCACTCAGGTACATAAGATCGCCTGTATAGGAATGCTGTAATGTGGGTGTATGGTACATCTGTCAGATTGGAGTTACGGGTAAAAGTTCTCTTTCAAACATGTCAAACTGTGGAATCAGAGATATGTTATTTTGAGTCAGCTGCTCTGTTTGACCTCCTAACATCAGGTATTAAATGTCAGAAATATTTGTATTGCCTACCTCACGCACTGCGTTACCGACCCACATCCCAGGAAAGCTTGTGATATTTAATATGTTCTCAAAATGACAGAATATTGGTTTCTCTGGGATACTCACACTTCTGCTGGGGCTTCTGCACCATTTTGCATGTTAACATGAATCAACAGCTGGGTTTAAGAGAGATGATATAAATAGCAGCTTCATGCTGAAAGCAAGCTTCTTGGAAAGAACAGAAAAAAATATATTATTTAATCCACCCTGACATTTGCTTTTCCTCCCCTTATTGCTAAGCTGTATTTCTGTACACACCCCTAACAACAATTGCAAAGAAGTTAACTTCTTCACATCAACATAACAAATGGTGCCTGAGCCTAAGAGAAGATGATATCCAGAGCAGTTTACCTCCCTTTACCGCACAGCTGGCAAACTGTACACAGTAGGACAAGGAGTAATAATGTAGATGGAAATTTCAGCTTCCAACAGGATTTCAGATCTACAACCTTTGGAATTTTATTTTCATGGTTGCTCTATGTAGTTTCAGAAACTTCCTGCTTTTGCAATATCTTTCCATTCATTAAACTGCTGCTTGTAATTAAACATTCTGACATAACATAGCTGAGATTCCTTGGCAACAACTTTAACCAAAGGTTTTCAAGAGTTTCCTTCAGACGGCTTTAAATTTTCATATCCTCATGAATGCTCGCCACCTTCTTTTAATAACTTGAAAAAATAAGCCTCTCTTAAGGAAGTTCATTGTTCCTATATTTTCCCAGCACACATGTCCTGTTTTTAGAAATGTGGGATGCACATGTATATTTATAGAGACAGATGTGTACATATGCATATTATAACTTTACATCTTACACAGAACACTAGGTAGGCTAAGTAGATCCAAAGAAAAATGGTCATTACAGTTTAATATTTTATCCACTAAACTACTTTTTTCCTTCCATAATATTTGATCATTTCTATATTTTTAAAAAAATCATATTTACTGCATCATTCAGACACTGCAGCTTTTCATCTAATATTATATACTGGTTAAAATATGTGTACTGCTGCAAAAATAAATGCAACAGTAAACTCTGTTTTTTAAATTAATTAATTTTTTAAGAGGTACCAGCAGCAGGAGCTTGTCCTTCCTCCAAACCGGTAGAAATTTCATTTGAATTTTTAAGATGCTTAGATACAATTTACCATTTAGAAACCTATATAAATGCATTTTGCAGTTATCTCTCATTTGAATTTTAAATAAACTAAGCAAGGATTCTCTATGCTAAAACTGAACTCTGAGTCGCTTAATCTGAAATAAACTCTTAAAGGGACACTGTCAGTTTAAGAATTGTGCTTCTGTCTAGATTATAAAATTACTAGATTTGAGAGATTGGAGAAAGAATGTCCTTTTTGCCAGTGTGTTTAACTTCTATATTTGACAGCACTGTGTGTATATAGCCAGTTTCACTGGTTTCCCTGTATAGGCTATTTTCCCTGTTTGGAAACAATAGGAAAATGTGGTTTCAAAGTCACAAAAATACACAGTAGGATGCACTGTACCTGAAACGTCCTTTAAGCCATTTTTTAAAAACTGACTATAGAGTTCAAGTTGATGGTGTCCCTTTAAGCCGCGTGCCAAAGATTGCCCACCCCTGTTGTATAGCTTGTACAAACACAGAACAAGAAGACTGTTCCTGCCCCAAACAGCTTACAGTCCAAAGTCCGTGGGAAAAAATAATCTAGTGGTCCCTCTCCCATCCCACTCCCCAAATGCCCTGCGGTGCCAACCTGTTCTGAATCTGAACACACAAGGAGCTCACCTTGGCAGCATGGAGGAAATACAGCTGCCTCCCTGTGCTCTCCTGTCCATCTTCAGGGCTCACGGGTACAACAGATATTCTGTGGCATGGAGGGCTTTTAAAGTGCCCTCTGCCAGAGGATGAATTTTACACACTCTGATTTTCTGTATCTGAACAGGATTCTATGCAATACTGTATAATTCATCATCCACAAGAGGCCACACACGTGGAGTACTAGAAGCGTGTTATCAGGATGGTTGAGTGTAGGAGAGAAAGCTGCTTGCAGTGCTAACTCCCGATTACAATATCGTCAGCGTCATTATCTGGAAAATATTTGCAGTGATGTGTTTGTGCATCTCAGGCTGGAATCCGGCCCATGGCATTTGCAGAAGCATTAGTGATTTCTTTAATGACCCTTGCAAGCCCTCTGCCTAGTCAAAAGCGAAACATTAGTATGTGAGGGCTTACCGCTAAATAGGCACTGCTGCAATCGATGTAGTGGTGTTGATTTAATGGGTCTGGTGAAGACAAGCTAAGTCGATGGCAGAGCGCTCTCCCGTTGACGTCTGCACTCCAGCTCCCCGAGAGGTGGAAGGTAAGTTAGCGGGAGAGCGTCTCCCATCAAAATAGAGGGGTGTAGACACTGCTGTAAATCAACCTAAATTCAGTTATGTAATTTACATACATACGTAATTTACATAATTGAAGTAGCGTAACTAAGATCGACTTACAGCTTTAGTGTAGACCAGCCCAAAGAGAGAGAAACCTTGAAAACAGCAAAGAAAGAGGCGCTCTGTCTGGATCGAGTGATTTCTGCAAATACATGAGACTAGACTAGAACTGCCAATCATCAAGGCTGCCTCTCTCTGACAACAAACATCTGAAGTATTGGAACTTGAAGTTAATCAGAAGTTATTTATTTTATCATAAAGAACTAAACTGTAGGCCACTGCTCTTGGAAATATGTTTTTCAACTACCCTTTAACTAGACGATATTTGCGCTCTTTAAAGCAAAATAAATGTTATGTATTTAGCCTTACTTTTAACCTTAACACTCTGCTATTACAGTCAATGTTTGTACAGCCTCTGGTACTGAATTACTCATATAAGCCAAATCCTTTTCAGGAATTTTTGAGGTAAGATGATCTAAACCACATCTTTTGTTAATTCAAGATCAAACGGCGTATGCTTTACACATATTGTGTAGTCAGCAAGAGCAAGTGGATTTCAGAAAACATTTTAAAATCAGGTTTTTCAAGTCAGGGTTGAATGAACCAAGTGATTCCTTGAAAGGATTATCATTTAAAGAAGTAAAGGACCAAGCTCAATACTAGTGTAAGTTACAAATAAGGTAGGAGTAGGAGTAATGTGCACGTCAGAAGGGCCAGAGAGAGGACGACTGTATCAGGAAAAGCAACTAGCAATAGTATGTAAAACAAAACAGATTCCCCACCTACTTTTCCTTATATCCTACCATTAGTTGCCTTCCATGCTACACCGCTTTTCTTCTCCCTTAGGTTAATATGATATACTAGTATTACCCATCTAGGGCCAGAACCTGATCTGTTACCCTGGTGTAAGTTTGGAGTGACTCCACTGCCTGGTGAAACAGAGTAGAATCTGGTTGTCCCTGATTGCCAAGTGAATACAAGTATCAGGGGGGTAGCCGTGTTAGTCTGAATCTGTAAAAAGCAACAGAGGGTCCTGTGGCACCTTTGAGACTAACAGAAGTATTGGAAGCATAAGCTTTCGTGGGTAAGAACCTCACTTCTTCAGATGCAAGTAATGGAAATCTCCAGAGGCAGGTATAAATCAGTATGGAGATAACGAGGTTAGTTCAATCAGGGAGGGTGAGGTGCTCTGCTAGCAGTTGAGGTGTGAACACCAAGGGAGGAGAAACTGTTTCTGTAGTTGGATAGCCATTCACAGTCTTTGTTTAATCCTGATCTGATGGTGTCAAATTTGCAAATGAACTGGAGCTCAGCAGTTTCTCTTTGGAGTCTGGTCCTGAAGTTTTTTTGCTGTAAGAGGGCTACCTTAACATCTGCTATTGTGTGGCCAGGGAGGTTGAAGTGTTCTCCTACAGGTTTTTGTATATTGCCATTCCTGATATCTGACTTGTGTCCATTTATCCTCTTGCGTAGTGACTGTCCAGTTTGGCCAATGTACATAGCAGAGGGGCATTGCTGGCATATGATGGCATATATAACATTGGTGGACGTGCAGGTTACATTGTTTTAACACCCACCTATTTATCACCCAGGTATGCCAGACCTGTAATTCATATCACTCTCTCCGTTGTGGTGCATGAAGCGAAGTACCAGTTCTTACTCCGTTTCTGTGTACTGCAGCTTTAAATGTGTGGAGGAGTGTCTGTTTCTCTGGTGTGTTATGAGGCAGTTCCAAAATGAGACACACAGGCTCGCTCCTGTAGATTTTATTCGTTCTTCTGTTGTTTTCCTTTTATCTTGAGGCTGAGAGTACATGCTGCCCTTTGTGCATGGAAGAAATAAGCAATGACATGGCTGAGTCTGTCCCAGAGATTTCCACAGGAGCTGCACCCATTTTCAGCAGGTCTGAATATATGGCCCATTGATCCACTAGTGTCTTTACAAGAACTAAAAGTGATTCCCTTCATTCCTCACTCTCTTGGTTCATTAATTGCTCCGCATTACTAGCACGAACAGCACATTTCAAAATGCATTTCTCTCCTGGGCTCTGTTTACTTGTTATTGTAGTTAAGTGTCATTTGAAATGCTGGGTGATAGCTTACTGTGCCCTAGATAGTGGCATTCTCAAATATGATTGATCAGATCTGAAGGAAAGTACACTTACATCTGTAGTAAAATGAAGAAAAGTCATGGGGGGGGCAGGAAGGGAGTTGAAACAGTTCTGGCTATAAGGGGGATTGTGGAATTTGACATTTAGGTTCCTGTGCAAGATGTAATTTCCAGTTGAACAGTTCAGGCACTTACGCAGCTTTCACTTTGGCCCCAACTGTGTGCTAAGTGTAAACAACATCTCTCTGGAAAGCTAATGACAATCTGACTTGATGTGGCTGTTTTGTTTTTAGCAAAAAGGAAAAAACCAAAAGTGAAAAAGAGGATTGTTCCCATGAACTGTGTTTGAATATTCTGCACAGGCCACTCAGAAGTAAACACAAGTAGCAGAGACTGCCACACGTGGTTCTGACAGCTTGCAAATAAAATGTGTGTGTGTAATATTGCCACTTTTGAGGTGATGTTTGTAGTGTCTTGTACTGGATTATTCACACAATCTAAATCCTTTTCAGTAATTTGAGGTAGGTCAATAGCACAGCTTTTGTCAGTTTCAGATCAAACATACCATTTAAAGATATCACACAATAAGCAGCAGCATGTGGATTTTAGCAATTGTTTTTAAATCAACATGCTTTCTGATCACTAGTTTAATTAATCAAACATTTCCTTTAGAAAGGGATTCATTATTTCTATCAGCTAAAAGTCAACAGTGGGTGGAGTCTCGCCACTGACTTCAGATGGGCCAGGATTTCCCCTCAGGTATCCAAGCTCTGTTTAACCAAAACTCGCTCCTGTTCAGACTGCAATTGTGTCCTCCATACATGAGGCACATTCTCAGGCACTCTCACAGTGAGCTAGAACGTTTAAAAACCAGGGATCTAGGTACGAGAGCTTGCATTCCGTGCACAGCATCTCTCAGGGACATAAATATAAAGCGCCTGCTTCATTTTGGAAAGATTTAACATTATAGAATAGTACACAAGAGAAGCTTTTCAGGTGAAGCAATCTGGAAAATTAAGAGCATCAAAAATGTTAGGAGCAAAAACGGACTGAGTTTTTCTCACATACCTATATCTTCTGACCTCAGAGTCCAATGGTAGCAATGCAGAGTCATCTCCCACTCCCACAGAACTTCATAGTGACAGCCAAGTTGGAACTCAAATTCTTCTGCTCCAAGCCACAGGGTTTCTGCCACCCACAATAAATGAGAATCTCAATTAGCTCTTGGTGTCATAAGCCATATCACCCAGAGTTGAGCAGTTTTGAATCCACCCATAGACAGCTAAAGTAGTGCACATACACATTAGCTAGCTCATTGCAATCTCTGAATGTCTTTTCTAATGTCTATGGATCTTTCATTCTGTTCAGTGTTGCAAAGTATGGCAAGTTAGGCCTAAAGGTCAGCTATGTGTGTCTTTGGATGCTCTATAAGCCACTATGCCATACACGCATGAACACCTTAGACTTCTCTACAGGAAGACCATCATCTTGCACCCTTCACAGATGACTACCTTCTGTTATTGGTTCCCAAATGCTCAGACTCACAGTCCTCTTTCAACTCTATCGCCATATAAAGTTATAAAGAGAAAGAAACCTGGTAGCAATAACTTGCAGTCACTGGACTCCCACTTTCTAATCATACAGTCAGGAGCAGAGATACTCTGTAGTTAGTGTGCGCTACCAAGGTTCACCTACAGAGTATACTCAGGACTGTTTTAAGAATGGTTAGAACTCATCACAATGCTCATTAGGGCTCCTTAAGTTTAGCTGATCACGAATTGTTCAGCCCACAAGAATCCAAACACAAACTAGAGGACAGATACACTTTTCTTAGCCCTTCTCCCCATGCCACAAACAAGAAAAACCACAAAACTACAAAGTCTAAATTTCACTGCTCAGGAACATGTCTTTCCATCCCCAATGACTGTGTTTGCTAGTTGTGTCGCTAGATTGCACACTCCTCAAGGTGAGGACTTTGACCTCACATCTGTCTGTAGAGCATCTTTCACACAGTTGGGGCTGTTACCAAAAAGAGTAAGGGAAGACTTATCAGCAACTTCCTGCTCTAATACATTTGTTCTGGGCCACAAATTAGATCCCAATGTTCTTCAGATTTTTCTGCAGCTGAAATTTCTCATGGGGTCTATCTGTTCAGGAGCCATCTTCACTAAATAGTTTTAGAGGTAAATTAAGAAAAAGTAGTAACTGCTAATTAAGCCCCAAGAAGAATAAATGAGCCAATGTCAGAAACCAAGGAACAGAATTTGTTTTCCAGTCAATTCTAGTGGAATAGCGTTTTCTCTGCTCCCTGACTTTTACAGAGGCTCAGTTATTCTTATGCCACTCCATTGCCCTATTTTTCTTTCCCAGAAATGAAGTGCTGACTGGTATGGATGGCACCAGGAGGCAGTCACAGTTGAGGCAAGGAAAGCCTGGATTTTATGTCCCAGAAAGCTGAAGTAGCCATGATGCAGAAGTGGTGACAGGAGAATGTACTGTTACAGCAGCGGGGAGGAGGGGACCTAGATTTTATTTACCACTGGGACCTTGAGGCAGCATTTGGATGGGATTTTTAAAAAAAAATATGACTGTGCGTGTTAGTGCTCACAGCACAAAAATCTGTGTTATAGCTCCCAGGTTCAAACCCAAGCCAGGTTGCAGTTAGCCATCTGACATCTGTCGGTTGATTTGCATTAGAGGATGAGGGGGAGGTTCAGCTAAGAGACCCAGGCTTGGGTGTGGGGGGCATGGATCACGACTTCCCTCTTTGAGGCAGGGTCTTTAATATACGTGTGTGTCCATCACCTAGCAGAATGGGGCCCCGAACTCTGATTGGAGCTTCTAGGTGCTTCCACGGTACAAATACTCATCATCCCACCCATACAGCCACGTGTATCTGTGGAGGGTGAAGAGAGAAGCTCAGTTTCCATTGCACTCAGAAGCGTGGCACATTTCCCAAGCCCTAGATTTGTGTGGCCATCATTCAAAACTAAAGGCAGAGTCCATCAGGCACCAGCTACTATCGCAGATGTTGCCTCACCTTCAAAGCTAATCGACAGGAAACAGCTAGTAAGACAAAACAGAACGTGGTCTGTGCTGCTTTGCGATGGGGTGTGAACTGTATCATTAATGCCAGACTCAGCCCAGGTTGTAGGCCAACATCTGCTAGCGAAGACTACGGTCAAGGCCCTGGTGACAGAAAGCCCACTGACCAAAAGCCATAAGGGGCTCAGAAGTGGACAGAGAGGGGGCTGGCCATGGCAGCCAGTGGATACATTGACTCAGAGGATCACCTCCCCCACCTTCTGCTAGCTGGTCTCCTCTGCACTGCAAACAGGACTGAAAGTTGTCCCCAACCACTGGAAACCCTAGTGTGAGGGCAAGGAGTTGCAACAGTGCTGGCTGCTCCCTCAGTGAAACACTCCTCCCTTGGGCAGCGTGGGATTAACTGCTACAAAGCAATTTCTGCTATCCCTCCCTGCAGCAGCTTGAATGGTCAGTCCTTGCAGCAGCGACTGCTTCTCCCACTGTCTTAAGCTGTACAGCACCAGGCACATTGAAATAAAACAAAGGAACAATAAGAGTGCAGTAATAAAACGAGTAATGCAATTTAAAACACAGGCTCCTTTCCAGGGGAACAGCGCAAAGCCAATGTTTGGAAGCCACTTTCCCTTTGAAATAACTTCTCTCTTGTTAACATCAGCCAAGCCTTCTGCTCATACATAATGCATTTGGCCTCTTTTCTCTCGATTACACGGTAGTGTCAGATTCCACGTGCTGCCTCCACAAGGCTGAGTTTCTGGCTCTCTCAGAGAGAGCAAGGCCAGCATGGATGCTTGCAACAGCCACTATTCTCATTAGGTTCAACAAGGGTGGCTGTCTATTGTACATTATTTAAAGGGGTCAGACTCCTGACTTTTTCCCCCCAGAGTTTTGATCGTAATAGCTCAATACACATAAATACTGCGAACACACAGTAACTGTAAATCTGGTTTGCTTTAGCTTGTCATGTCCACTCCAGATTTCTAAATAGATGCACGAATTAGACAAATCTAGTGCTGAGTATATCATGAGTTAATGTGCATACAAAGCAGTTATATGCAGAGGGCACGTGATTAAGAGCAAACCTCTAGCTCCCTACAAAGCCAACAAGCACACTGTAAGGAATTCAGTTTGTCAGTAGAAACCAAGAGGTGAAAAAAAAAAAGCGTCTTTGGTTATTTTAAATTAAACTTAACATGTTGAGATGTGAAAGCAAGACTGCTGCTTTGCTGTTAACCACCTGCTCTCTACACATGGCAACTGACTACAGAAAAACTGAGAGCTTTTATGCCTCAAACTAGAAGACCAGGAATTGTTAAACGATAAACTATCATCTTTTAGAGATTAACAAAGTTTAAACATAGATGGCCAAGCTACTAATACAATTTCCATACTCATTACCATGACTCTCTCCATTTCTCCCCCACAGCATTCTGTCTTATTCAACAGGACCAAGAACCTGTCTGAGGTGCCAGAAGTTATTCCTTTAACCCTGTTTGGCTTGGCATTGGTTGTATGGAAAAGGGCAAATATAGTGCCAATCTATGAAAAGGGGAATAGGACAACCCAGAGAATTACAGACCAATCAGCTGACCTTCAGTACCCAGAAAGATAATGGAGCAAATAATTAAGCAATCGATTTGCAAACACCTAGACGATAATAAGGTGATTAACAACAGTCAGCATGGATATGTCAAGAACAAACCATGTCAAACAAACCTAATAGCTTTCTTTGACAGGGGAGCAAGTCTTCGGATAGAGAGGAAGTGGTAGACGTTGTATATCTTGACTGTAGTAAGGCTTTTGATACTGTCTCACATGACCGTTTCATAAACAAAAACGAGGGAAATACAACCTACATGGAGCTAGAACAAGGTGGGTGTAGAACTGGTTGGAAAACCAATCCCAGAGAGTAGTTATCAGTGGTTCACAGTCAAGCTAGAAGGGCATAATGAGTGGGGGTCCTGCAGGGATCAGTTCTGCATCCAGTTCTGTTCAATACCTTCATCAATTATTTAGATAATGGCATAGAGAGTACACTTATAAAGTTTGCAGATGATAGCAAACTGGGAGGGGTTGCAAGAGCTTTGGCAGCTAGGATTAAAATTCAAAATGATATGGACAAACTGGAGAAATGATCTGAAGTAAACGGGATGAAATTCAACTAGGGCAAATGCAAAGTACCCCACTTAGGAAGGACTGCCTAGAAAGGAGCACTGCAGAAAGGGATCTTGGGGTCAGAGTGGATCACAGGCCAAATTGAGTCAACAGTGTAACTACTATTGCAAAAAAAGCAAACTTCATTCTGGGATGTATTAGCAGGGGTATTTTAAGCAAAACATGATAAGTAATTTTCCGTTCTACTCCGTGCTGATTAGGCCTCAGCTGGAGTATTGTGTCCAGTTCTGGGCGCCACATTTCAGGAAAGATGTGGACAAATTAGAGAAAGTCCAGAGAAGAGCAACAAAAATGATTAAGGATCTAAAACATGACCTATGAGGGAAAACTGAAAAAAATGGGTTTATTTAGTCTGGAGAAGAGAAGACTGAGACGGGACATGAAAACAGTTGTCAAGTACATAAAAGGTTGTTACAAGAAGGAGGGAGAAAAATTGTTCTTGTTAACCTCCGAGGACAGGATAAGAAGCAATGGGCTTAAATTGCAGCAAGGGAGGTTTAGGTTGGACATTAGGAAAAACTGCCTAACTATCAGGATAGTTAAGCATGGGAATAAATTGCCTAGGGGGATTGTGGAATCTCAGTCACTGGAGATTTTTAAGAGCAGGTTAGACAAACACCTGTCAGGGATGGGCTAGATAATACTTAGTCTTGCCATGAGTGCAGGGGCCTGGACTAGGTGACCTCTTGAGGTCCCTTTCAGTCCTATGAGTCTATGCTCCCGTAGGAGCAGGAGTTTACAGAAATATGTTTCATATTTCCCAACTCTGCATCTTTCCTTCTCTGCATATATATACACACCTGGTCTATTAGCGGTCTACAGCTTTGCCCATCTAGTAGGCAAGTTGCCTGCTCACAAGCTGTTCCAACTGTTGCCCTGGGGCATATGCCAAGGCCAACTCCTCTTCCAGGAGTGCTTCTTTTGTGCTAGCACTAAAGCTTTAGGACTGCATGACTTCTCCCCACATACTGCTGACAATAATCTGCTATAAAGGAGTACATGGACACCAGGGAAGCAGACGGAAATGAGTTCCTCCTGGGTACTTACCATGGCTAATACTCACCAGGTTGTATTGCCACAGCCACTTTGGAGGTGTCAGAAAGTGCATCACAAAGGCAGCGTGTGACAAGAGCGTAAGATCCATAGTAACTCTGGGTAAAGACAGTCCCATGAATGACAATGGAGAATAAACTGAGCCACAGAAACAGAAGGAGAGGACATAGCTGGACCTACTGAAGGAGTGAGTGTAAATCCAAGTGGGATACCCAAGGACTCTTTCACATAAGGAAAATAATTTTACCTGTCTGTTCTGCTTGCGAATCAGTCCTGATTGCGTGTGTGAAACCTGGCGCTAACAATGCCTCAAACACATTTTCAACCTCCTGTCCACGTTCAGCATGAAGATAGGAGCATTATCAGTGAAGCAAAGACAGCCATCATTATAGCCCTGCTTAAAATAAGCGAATGTTTATGTTAGTAAAGAGTGACAGCTAACAGTTTCCTCATTACAGGGAGATCTAACCAAAATGCAGTGTAGTATGCCAAACATTTCACTGTGTAACAGCATGTAAGCAGGCTCTGCACTGCTCCCAAGGTAACTTGCATTGCCCATGTAAACTCCTCTTTGGGTGGAGACTGACACTTACAACTGCATTTCGATTCTCCTCTCACTTGTGTAAATTAGAGTAATTCTGTTCACTTCAGTTGAGTTACTCCCAATTTACAATCACGTAAGTGAAAGGAGATGTAGGCCCAAAGTATGTGTTCTCCAAAAGTGCAGTGACTATACCTAAATCAAGGTTCCTCCCCATAGCGCTGTCCATTGGAAAAAAAAAAAAACAAACACTGAGACCTTTAAACCTTTCTTGGCTCTCAACATTCAACAGCCTCCCAGTCAGCTCCCAGCTTCTCAGCTCCTCTTCTGTAAATATTTGTGGTTTCCATTAGTATTTGCTAACTAGATTATGACGTGTTCTGCACTGAAGTCTGCGGCTTCGGGGCCTTTGTGAGGCTTCCCTCCTCTAGGAATTTCACCGATTAATTACTGCTGCTTCCAAGTCACCATGCCAGCTGATTCTGTATTATTTTAATAGTATATGCATGTCCTATTTAGCCTGAAATATAAAGCTAATCTTGTTTCAAGTCCTCAAAGAAACTGCATATTTCACAAAGTTTCCTCTAGTGATCCTCTATTTGGTGCAGAGACATGAGTCAGGACACCTGGGTTCTATCCCCCCACCCCTGCAACTGATGCACTGTGCAGCCTTGAGCAAGTCGCTTGAAATTTCTCTTTGCGTTTCCTCATCTATAATACTTACCAGTGTCACACAGCTCTTGCGAGGCTGAAATTTATTAGTGTTCCTGAGATGCTTTGAGAGCCTCACATGGACGGTGCCACAGAAAAGCGAGGCATTACTTTTATTGCCGTAATGTCCAGCTTTACTGGGTTTGAGGCCCAGTTTTTCTCCTTTGATTTTACTTCATCTCCTCCCCATCTTGCATCTTTTTTCCTGCCACGGGAACAATGAGCCATTATGCCCAGTGCAGCAGGTTCCCTGCCGAGACACTGCTGGTGACAAGACAGTCGAAGTTCCTGAGAGTTCCAAGAGCCCCTTGCGCTCTCAGAGCCACAGCCAAGTGGATCCCTGGCACAACATGCTGCAGGAAGAGCTTCTCTTTCCACGTGATGTATGGAAGATTGGTCCAGTTTTTCGTAGCGGAAGCCACAGGAAATGGCTTTAGTTCGGTGATTACATCATTCAAATGCTCCCACCAATGAAAGAAGCAGATGCTGCTCATTTTTCTTACTTGCCTGTATCAGTGAAATAAGTGGCCCAGCTCAGAATATACCCCAAGGGTCTGACACTTTTCACCACAGACCCAGATGAAGGGGAGCTGGAGTGGGATGAGGGAGGGTGGTGAACACAGAAGAGGGGACAGATTTTGTGGCATGCCCCACCTGCCCTGGGGAGCCCCCACTTTGCCCAAAGAAGGAGGATGCCAGGCAAAGCAGCAGTGACTGTAAGTGGCACAAGTCCCTTTGACACCCCTCAGATAAGAACACCAGTTACCATCTGGGTGTCTGGCACACGTGGTGTGGATACACAGGGCCATCCTTTGAGGTAGCTCCACTACTGGCTGTGATTTAAGAAAATGCTTCGATGCTGTGTAGCCAAATAAGCAGGTGAATGGGCAGCAACAGCAAAACTTTACAGGCCTGTCCCCCCCCAGTGAAAGCTTTTAGCCTTTGGAAGAAACAGCCCAGCCTGTTTTCTTAGCCCTGTAGCACTGAGTGTGGGGGAGACTTCTTACTCTAAGGTTACCCCCATTACGTATCTACTCCTAATTTCCTTCTGGGGAATCTGATCAGCCTGTGGGCTCCAAATCAGACTCGGCTCCTGTAGCCACGCAGGGTGTGGGGGGAGTTCACCCCTTGCATGGCAGGTAGGGCCACTGAACCTTTGTTCAAGCTTTAAACAAGTCTCCTAATATTGAGAAGAGATTCCTTGGTTTCCCAGAGCTGCATATTTGAATCACATTTTCCAAGTTGCAGTTCAGTTTGGAGCCCTGTGCTGGCTGTTCTATTGAACCTCTCTCCTTGCCCCATCCTCTGGAGTTCATTTTCTGGGTTTCTTTTGTGTCCCATATTGTTTCCTTTGCTCTTGCGATGGGTGTGGCACTTGTGATCATTGTTGTTATCGCTTTCATTCTGTGTCAGAAGGCGCCATCCAAATACTTGGACGATGCACTGTTGATCCGCAGTCTCCTTACCTCCAGGTTACTGCAACTCCAGCCACCTGGGAGTGAATGCAAGTGCCACATAGAGATGCTACAGCTTGTCCAGCACATGGCAACCCCCTCTAACTCAGCAAAGGCTGATATGAACATATTGCATTAGTGTTCTGGGCACTCCGCTGGCTTTTTATTAATTTCCAGACCAAATTCAAAGCTGAATCTCATTTGACAAGGGCCTGCGGATGTTAGGACCTGGTTATTTCAGAGACTGCCTTGCCAGCCACCAAGACAGCTTTTCTCTACAGGGAAGATGCAAGTAGAGAAGACCAGAATCGGGCTTTAGGGAGCAGGGGACAGAACATTCGCAATAGCAGATCCCCAGCTTTGGAACGCCTCCAATTGCACATGACCTTGAACATATTCAATGCTTAGCATATTATTGCTAAAGGCATCACTCAGCAACACACTGCCACCCTCCCAGGGCCACCATCAAGTTAGGAGTGTGAGAGGTAAGAAAGAGGAGGAAGAAGGGGGGGGGGAGAAAGAATTAGAATTAGAGCTGCGTGGGATTTTTCTATCAAAATGTTTTTTCAAAGGAAAATGCAGTTTCTGCAAAAAAATCAAAATTGTCTCAGGAAAATTTTAATTTTCCCCACATTTTTAAATTTTTCATCACAAAAATTGAAATGAAATATTTTTTTTCAGGTTGGGTCAACCCAAATCAAAATATTTTTGGTTTGTAGAACCAAATTGAAACCTTTAGTTTTGGGGTCAGTTCAACATTAACCTGTTTGTTTTAGCTGCCATGATGCCCCATGGGAGTTGTAGTTTGGGTGCCACGTGCCCCCATTCTCCTCTATGGGCTGGACTCCCTGGATGGACTACATCTCCCATGATTCACCATTAGAGAACCCTGGATTCTAGATTTAGAATACAACCCAGAACTTTTTGATAACTGAGTTCTTTCAGCCCTGGGGGTGGGGAAAGTGCATTCTGGGCTGCTACATTATTTATTATCCCACCACATAGGACAAATGCCCTTTAAGACAAAAATACATGTAAATTTCCCTGGACAAAGTAATTTTTAAAAAAGCCCTTTATAATTTTATTGCTTTAAAAATCATGCTTTTCATTCTGTGATTTAGAATGTTTTCTTTTATTCAATTTAAATATTTTACAATAGAGAACTATATGAAAAAGTGAAATAAAATTAGCTATAATTATTACTTTATATAAAGTAATACATGGGAAACAAAGTGACACAGAGGTGAAAATTCTTACACAACATCTGGGTTAAATAATAAGCACCACACTGGCTTCTAGCAAGTTAGTATCTGTGAGGTAAACAGTGATCAAGGCAAAGTCACAACCAGTGTTTTGAGCCCAGAAGTCAATACCTGCCTATATTCCGAATGTTGTTAAACATTTCTGAAAATCTCTCCACCAGAGCCAGACATGAAAGAGATTCTCCTTTGAAACTAAGGAGAAGAATTCCATAGCTTAGAATTTACTTCTTACAATCCAATAAGGAAGCAGAATTGTGTCCATTGAGGTAAAATATCTTTTTCTCTAGACTCACCTCAAGTCTCTCTGGTTGCCCTCATTAGCAAAGAGGAATTGCTACTACTACTACTAACAAAGCTTTCTGGTAGGGACCACAATATGCAAGGGACGCTCTATACAAGCACATGGGAGGGCTCAGGCGCTGTCCCAAATGAGAGCACATTACTGGGGGTTACGAGGGTCTACAACAGGCTCAGTGGTAATTTTGAGCAAGACACTGCATTGCTCTGTGCCTGTTTCCCTGTCACAAAGTGTTCTACATCCGCTAACGATAGCTGTTTTATATCAATCCAAGTTATCGTTATCTTTATTATTATTCAATCAGATGGGTTAACGTTGTTCCTGACTTTGGTGCCATTTACCCTTGCAGGGATAAGCAACAGGAAAGAACCCCCAAAACGGATGACTTGCACACATGCACCATCTCAGCCATTTTCAAGGCAGGATTTTCTCGTAGAGGTAACAATAAATCTTATAATTGAATGCTGTCAATTATCAGATGATAAAAACAAGTTATGCTAAAAATAGGCACAAATTTGAATTGCTTGGAAAGGAGCTATTGGGAAAGATGTTCAAAGATCTAGATGGCTTTAAGTTACACATACTGTTCTTTCCAATGTAACTCATCCACTCATTTTAAAATTCTTTTCCTATTAATATTTTCATACAGTTAAGAAGCATAAAGGATCCCGTATTTCTTCAGAATAGCCCATCCTTTCCTGACATTTGTAAGGTACCTTCTCATACATTGCTGCTACTGGACAAGAATAATGTCTATTCTGCAACAAATGACTGGGTCTCACTTTTAAGTGTCCCTGATATGATATTTTAGGTCTTTATTAATGCTATTTTAATCCACATTTTATTTGCAAAGGAAGCAAATGGTAGTCCTTTGATGTCACTTAATAAAGAGAGGTCCAGGGGAAAAGCTGTCACTCATCCTTATTGCTCACAATTCATTTCTAAGAGGTGTTGTAGACTTCCAGGGAAAAGTTCTCTCTTTATAATGAGAACGGTATTGAAAATGCTGGTGCCACATTATTTGTGCCAAGCTCAGAACTAGAGATCTAAGTAATATTCTAAGGCTTGCAACTGTACAATAAAATCAATGCTCATACCAAATGAATAGACCACAGGATGAGGGGCACGCACATCTGAAAACCTGACATGCAAGAGATAGAGTGCAGGGGGGGGGGGGCAAAGAAATATAGGGACAAAATTGCCTGCTCACCACCAGTTACCTGTTGTACTTTGCCAAGCTTTATTACTGTTACGTTATTATTTGTGGCATGCCAGCAGCATGTGAGGTACTTTACAGACGTGCACAAAGAAAACTTCCCCGCCCTAAGGAGCTTTTGCGCTGGAGAGACAATGTGCAAATGCAGGAGAGGGGATGGAAGGAAACAAAATTGGTCGGATGGAGCAGAGAAGCACTTTCTTGGTAACTCCATTCTTGGTGGATGGGGTAGTGGAGGAGAGGAAAGGTTATACAACTTCTTTGGAGAAATGAGCAGGAAGGAGGGAACTGAAGGGAGGAGACAATGTAAGCATGGCAGACTGGGTCAGGAAAAGGGTCAAGTAATATAGAGCCTGGCAAGAAAAGACAAAAGGGTGAGAGTGCATGAGAAGCACTCACTTGTTCCGTGTTTGTACAGCACAAGGAGCCCAGATTTTGCTTGGAGCCGATAGGCGCTACTGGAATACAAACAATGGGGGGAGGGATAGCTCAATGGTTTGAGCATTGGCCTGCTAAACCCAGGGTTGTGAGTTCAATCCTTGAGGGGGCCACTTGGGGATCTGGGGCAAAATCAGTACTTGGTTCTGCTAGTGAAGACAGGGGGCTGGACTCGATGACCTTTCAAGGTCCCTTCCAGTTCTAGGAGATGGGATATCTCCATTAATTTCTATTAAGACTAATAATAAGGGGTGTGGCTTGTGCAAAGCAAAGGGGGCGAGGAGGAGAGCACAGAGAGGGGAGCCAGGCAGTGCTAGGCCCTGAACGTGAGGGTGAGGGGAAGCCACTGAAGAGATCTGAGGACAAATGCTTGGACGTGGCCAGCCAGGTAGATGATTTTGGCAACACCATTTTGGACAGGCTGGAGGAAAGCCAGGTGAGAGTCAGAGGCTGGGAAGAAGAGGCTGCGATAGCCAAGGTCAAACCCAATTGGGACAAGCTCCAGGGGTTTCATTGTGGGAACGGATTTGTCTTGCAGTTAATTCAAGGTCAAGCTGTGGGACTTGTTAGGGCTACATTAGAAGGTTAATACAACAAACCACCACCACCAAGCCTCTATAGACCAGTGGTTCCCAAACTAGGGGCACGGCTTGTTCAGGGTAAGCCCCTGGTGGGCAGGTCCAGTTTGTTTACCTGCTGCATCTGCAGGTTTGGCCGATCGTAGCTCCCAGTGGCCGCGATTCGCCGTTCTCGGCCAATGGGAGCTGCAGGAAGTGGCGTGGGCCGAGGGACGTGCTGGCCGCCGCTTCCTGTAGCCTCATTGGCCTGGAGCCCAGCGAACCACGGCCACTGGGAGCTGCGATCAGCCGAACCTGCAGACGCGGCAGGTAAACAAACCGTCCTGTCCCGTCCCGCCAGGGGCTTACCCTGAACAAGCCGCGCCCCTAGTTTGGGAACCACTGCTATTGACGGATTGTATCACCAACTATTGTCTGAGTCCTCAAGACTGCCACAGAAAGGGCCATTTATCATAGTCTGAGAGAGGCCTGTTCAGTACTGATAGGAGTCCAGGGCTGTCCCTACCCATATGCAAAGTATGCAGTTGCATAGGGCACCAGGAAATTTGGGGCAGAGCCGGGGCTGCTCCAGTCCCTGCTCTGCCTCTTCCCCATGGTCCCGCCCCTGCTCCGCCCCCCCTCTTCCCACCCCTGCTCTGCTCCAGCCCCCTCCACCCCTTCCCCAAAGCCACCCCCGCTCCACCCCCCACCTCTTCCCGCCCCTGCTGCGCCCCAACCCCTCCCCATTTCACCCTTTCCCCTGAGCGCACTCATCAGGTGGCGGTAAGTGGAGCGATGCGGCCCCAGCCCATGCCGCCGGCTCCCGGCTGCGGCTCTGGTGAGTGCTGAGGGGCAGTTCCCTGTGCCCCCCAAGTCCCAAGGCTGGGAGCCAGGGGAGCAGAGCAGAGCGGCCTGGGGTTGGTCACTCCACTTCCCGCCGCCCCGTGAGTACAGGGTCGGGCCTGCCCTGCACTCACTGGGCGGCAGGAAGTGGAGCGACCTGGCCCCAACCCACTCCGCTCCACCGGCTTATGCTGAGGGGCGGTTTTCCCCCTGCCCCACAAACCCGTTCCTGCCCCCCTGTGGAGGCCCGGGGCTCCGTGGAGGCCTGGGGCCACACACACACACCCCGGGGGGGGGCTGTGTAGGGCAGCAAAATGGCCAGGGACAGCCCTGTGTGGGTCTAAAATTATCCTGGTAAGTGATTTTCCATTTTCCAGCTTCATATGAAGTGAGCATTAGCAATCAGACTCCCCCCAGCATTACACAGCTACAAGGGCCTACATCCGACTCTCCTTGGATGCATACATCTTGTTTAACGGGAGCTGCAAACTCGCATCCAGGGAAGAACAGACAACAAGACAATATAAACTAATTCAATGTTCTTATTATGCATCAAGGTGTAGTTGAGGTCCCCTTAGTAAAAGGAACTGCATCATGTGCTGTAGTTCAGTAGAAAGAACCAAATTAACGGCTGAAGGTTGCTTCCCCTCTGCTGTTTATTCATTAACTGGGTGTGGGAATTTTGAAAGCCAAACACATGGCTGACGAGAGAGGTGGCCAGGGCCTTCACACAGCTGTCCGAATGCCTGCAAGAGAACAAGTCCCGAGTGAAGAGCAGCTGGCTCAAACAGCCTGTGCTACTCCTGGGGGCATTCCGCACCAAAAAATTCAAAATTCCCCCAATCTTATTTGTCAAAATAATACTACGTAATCATGCCAGTTTCCATTATTTGGGTAATTTATTTCAGAATACCTGTCAGCAAGTATATCTGTAACAATATAGACAAAAAAAATTCCCCCAGGAGTAGAGAGTTAAAGAAACCCCTAGGACAACCCAGTTCCTGTTTCTCTGCCCCCTTTCCCTCCCCACAGCCCAGCTTGGTGGCCAGACACCCACAACCCCTCCCTCCAGAGCCCAGCCACAGGGCCCCCCCCCGGCCCAGACAGAATTCTCCACCTGCCACAGAGCGCAGGGATCCAGAGGGAGAAACAACCTGATGTTCGGTCCCAAACTTGCACAGACTTTCCTGTGCACCACCCTCTCCTTCCCTCAGGCCATGCTAGGAACTGCAGCTGCCAGGAACCTTCTAGCTCCCCACCTCGCCTTCCCCCCACATTGTCCTCTATGGGCAAGCTGGGCTCTCTTGGTTCCAGCGGCCCCGAGTTGCGATTAGGAGCACTGAGACTCATTTCTGTGGGGGAAAGAAAATTCAGCACGCACGTTACTTTCTGCAAAATTCTGCACTGCGCAGAATTCCCCCAGGAGTATTGCGGAAAACCGAAGAGATGCTGGCGGGAAGGGGAAATGCCAGAACGCAGATCTCCCCTTCCATCCAAGAAGTCTGCCCTCCATTTTTTCAGCGTAGAATAAAGCTTCAGGGCTCTGCTGGGATGCTCCAAGTAGCAACAGTAATGAGAAAAGCTTTCTTCCACCTCCCACTCTCTAGAACCTATTCTTACTCCCAGACAAAGATGTGGCCAAACTCAACCAACCTCTGGCAGCGGAGAACCCCGTCTACGCACATTCAGATTTGTCCTTTCACCCAGTTCTTGCCTGGAGCTCCATCCCTTGTAAGGCAGCAAAAGACTCCTTCCCTTCCTGCCAAGGCTGAGAACTGTTAAACCAACCAGACCTCTCCCCCCAAAATTGCATCTCAGACGAGCCATGGCTTTAGCATTCTAGACAAGACAAGTCAAAGGGGGAGCAATGCACGAGTGAATGAGGCTGGAAGCCTTTGCCCACATCTATATACATTAAAAGCCTCTTCCAGTTCAGTGCTCTGAGAAAAGCGACCCAATAAACTGCCTGGCAGACTGGTCACCCTTCCACTCTTAAAGCAAGGATACATGACATCGGGCTAATGATAATTCTGTAACACATCTGACCAGCGGTCATTGTATTGGCAGCGTTTCAGCCTCCAAAGACTGCAATCCAGCTCCCTGCTTGGTAACTGGCTTGTAGCTGAGAGAGACGTGCACTTTGCAGAACTGCCAGTTTCTTCGCCTTCCACCTGTCATTGAAGAGAAAGGAGGGTTCTTCGTTTGTTATTCTTGAAGCGCCGCAGTTATCGGCTGGACACTGGGCTTACCGTAGATTCATTCGGAGAACAGGTGACCCCTGCCCACATCACAGTGCAATCCAAAGCTTTAGACATACCGCAGCTATGCAGTAGGTTATAAAAGCTGCGCACCGTTTTCAGAACCACGTACTAACTGAATGGTTGACACTGCACAAACAGGAAGGATGATCCAGCGGTTAAGGTGCGCTAGCATGGGCCTAAGGAGACCCAGGTTCAGTTCCTTGCCCTGTATCAGACTGCCTGTGTGACCATATTAAAGACTGTGAGGGGCTCAGATACCATGGTAACGAAGGGCCATATAAGTTAGATAGAAAGAACATTATCAGCTTGGCTATGTAGTTGGCATTCTGAAACAAACCCTGACGAGGCATAGACTTGAGACTGGGAGTCTCTGTCTCTCCCCATCTGTTACAGGCGATCTAGCATTCCTACCTACCCATTCCACAACCAGATTTCCATCAGTTGTGATGTACCAGTTTTCCATGTATCAATATTGCCACCCGACCTACAGTTCAAAGTACACCAGACTCCTTGCTAATAGGTGGATCTAGTCAAATCATGTTGCCCACAGGGATCAATTTAATTTTCCATCATCTGCAGCTCCCCATACAACAGCAAACAATGACAATGGCTAATTGCAGCTGCTGGCAGCTTCCAGCAAGGGGTGAAATGCCTCTCTTCATCCCAGTTAATTTTAGTACTTAATCTAGTACTGGTCTCTTTGAAGCAACTGAGAGACCCCCCCCCCCCCCCCTTGGATTCCAATGAGGCTGGGATTTGGACTGCAGGCATTAGTTTTGATGTCACGGATAGCTGCCAAATTATTGCTTTTTCACCACCTCCATGTTTATACCACTGTGCTGGGAGAACAAATGCGGCAGGTTCACTCCATATGAATACTTCCTTTGGCATCATCCGCATGGAATTGACTCTCCTCCCTTGGGTCCTGTGTTTTACTGAGAGTTTCACATTCAAACAACTGCCAAATCACAAAGCAAAACTCTGGTGTATAGGAATAAGGTAATATTCCTTTAAGTAGCTTACGAGTACTCTCAGTAGCACTCACCTGTGGTCTGTGTTTTAGAAGCCACCAGAAACCAGTCAGAGCAGCAGTATGTGTGCAGCTTAGCCTGGAGGGTTTGTGTATATTTAGTACACACGGTTGTTTCGGGCCTGGCTGTGCCCCGTTTTGGTTTCTTCATGTTGTTACTGATGCAGCAAAAGACACAACACTCCCTGAAAACAGGTGAGGGTTCACCTGGAGAACATGCAAAGCTACACATTTCACACAGCTAACATGGGTGGGGCCATGTTTGCTCAAGGCTGAGCCCCGGATCTCTCTAAAGATTCACGCGCCTCAGTGAGGTTTCTGACAGATCTGGTCTGTTTTGTGTAAGTAACACAACAGGAAACCAGGGGAGTTTCAGGTCTGTTATGAATATTTCTCACACTTCTGTTACCAGTACTGACTGTAATAATTTGGCTAATATATATTTCACACCCTGCCCCGTGCTGGACAGATCACAACCGCCCTACCGTGCGTCATAGGCTCTATACTACTAATAGCTAATTGAGATTCTCCTATAGAATGCAGCGTTCTTGCAGCCATGTCCATCCCAGAACATTAGACAGACGATGTGGCTGAGGCAATATCTTGTATTGGACCAGTTTCTGTGGGCGAGAGACACAAGCTTTCGAGTTCTTCTTCTGCTTGTCTCTCTCACCAACAGAAGTTTGTCCAAGATATTACCTCACCCACCTTGTCTCTCTAGTTCTCTTGTAGCTCAGGCAACAAGGCCCGTGTTTATGGAGCTGAAGGATTCCTTGTAAGCTCTTTGGGGCAAGGTTTGCGTCTTTACAGCTCCTGGTCCATGATTAGGGCTTCCGAGCGCTATGGTAACACAAATGATAATATCATCCAAGTTGTTGCCCGTTCTCTGTGGTTGCAGTGCACAGCAAAGTGAGAATCATGAATTCCCAGGTGGCCATAAAGTTGTTCCAATATATATCATTTTACTACACATGCACCACTTGTATCACAAATCCAACAGATAGTAAGTTAAACAACAGGGCTCCAGGCAGATTTCCTATTTCTCAAGCACCCATCACCGCATTATCTAAACGCTCGTGGTATAAAGTCTCTGATAAGCCTTGGAGGCGGCTCACAGTGCATGCAGCCCTATCACCAATGTGCTATGAAAGGAATGTCATGGCAAAGTGTTGTTGAATCACAAGATAGAAGCCACCCTCATGTTTACAGCAGTGTAGGAAATACCGCTTGACAATAAAAGCACGACAGGGGAAGGGAGCAGACCTTGAGAAAACTTATTTAGGCTCCTGGTCCTATGCCATCGAATGGGTCATTTATAGCAAAGGTTTGCTTTGAGTGGATGGTTTTGGGAAGGTTTCTCTCATTCCTCAGCAGGCAGAACTGACAGCCGTAAAATGGCAAAGGATGCTTGCCAAGTGCCAAACTGAGTAAACAGAGTAACTGCAACCCCCAGCATCAAACTGAACTATCAACTCACAGTGGCATGTGTCATTTTCACATTCAAGTTGCTACCACACAGTAGGAGAGAAGCTCAAATTGTTTTGAATGTACGTGTCAAGTCAATCACATTGACGGGCAATATTGGAGTGAAGTAAAATCTTGGCAGAAACCCCCACGCCGCCCACGCTGTAACATTTAACTCTACATTGACAGAACAACTCCAGAACTTCATGGTGCACTGCAGAGAAGTTAGCCTGGCAGCATCCCTGCAGAGCGGGTAACAAGATCATTATGATTTCCACTTTACATATGAATTGAGGCAGATATGTGTTTATTGTTATTTCATAGAATCATAGAATATCAGGGTTGGAAGGGACCTCAGGAGGTCATCTAGTCCAACCCCCTGCTCAAAGCAGGACCAATCCCCAACTAAATCATCCCAGCCAGGGCTTGGTCGAGCCTGACCTTAAAAACCTCTAAGAAAGGAGATTCTACCACCTAGGTAACCCATTCCAGTGCTTCACCACCTTCCTAGTGAAAAAGTTTTTCCTAATATCCAACCTAGACCTCCCCCACTGCGACTTGGAGACCATTACTCCTTGTTTTGTCATCTGCTACCACTGCAAACAGTCTAGATCCATCCTCTTTGGAACCCCCTTTCAGGTAGTTGAAAGCAGCTATCAAATCCCCTCTCATTCTTCTCTTCTGCAGACTAAACAATCCCAGTTCCCTCAGCCTCTCCTCATAAATCATGTGCTCCAGCCCCCTAATCATTTTTGTTGCCCTCCGCTGGACTCTTTCCAATTTTTCCACATCCTTCTTGTAGTGTGAGGCCCAAAACAGGACATAGTACTCCAGATGAGGCCTCACCAATGTCAAATAGGTGTAATGCAATTTGCATTACAGTAGCACCTAGATGACCCAACCAAGATCAGGGCCCCATTATGCTTGGCGCTGTACGTATCCTTAGAAAGAGACTTAGCTCCTACCCTGAGCAGTTTCAGTCTATAATATAAACAGCCATAGGGTAGAGGAAAGGAAATCTTATTCCATGTTACAGATAGAGAAACTGAGGCACAGAGTTTAAGTGACTTGTCCAGAATGTCTGGGGCAGAGCTAGAAATTCAACCCAGATCACCTGAGCCCAATCAACTGCCTTAAACCAAAAGTCTCCGATTTAAGTGACTTGCACAGCCACAGAGAGGCAACATCAGAGCTGGGATGAGAAGTCAGGATCTCTCAACACCCAGCCTTGCCCTCAGACCTCCAGCGCATTTATTTTGCTTCTCAACAGTCTATGATCCTTCCTCCATATGTATTTAAGCTATAGCATTTCATCATGTAACACACTGACACATCTGGATGAATAGCGTATCATCGGATTTTCCCACCTGTCATTAACAATCATAAAGCTGCCCTAACCCTGGTCCTCTTCCCTGGCAGCTGTACAGCAGTGAAGAGGAAACAGACTAGGGGAAAAGGTGGAGTGGTTTGATGGGCTGAAGAAAGGGGGGGATGGAGAAGTGTGGCACTCTTTGCTGAAAGAATCCAGGAATGATTATATTCAAATCATTTAGGCCTAAGCAAGATCAGGGAGAGCAAGGGCTACAGAGAACTGAAATCTAGGTCACATCCGATCACAGCAGCACGTTGCTATGTTCTCAGCAGCAATGTCAAGCAAGGGCTGGCTGCAGCAGGGACCCTACACCCCCTTAGCTGAATCATTTTCAAATGCATTTTTGTAATCTCCCTTCATTAGGGTACATTTTGAAGCAAGACTGTGGGGACACGTGGTCCTCAACCAGGATGTATAATTCAGCTATAAATCCAAAAGATGATTCAGTAAATGGAATTTCTATGGGGTAATTGAAATGGTTTATAGGCTGGCAGGCAGAATTTTAACCTTTTAACAGTTCCCTTCTCGTTCCTTTGAGTTTTAGATATTTCTCAGCAAATTTTGTTTCACGTCCACTGTTGAGATACAAGCTGCTCCCTATAGAAAATGGAAGCATGGAGTCTGCTGCTATTTTAATGTCAACACACCAGTGAAAATTTCTTTAACATCTATCACTTTAATTGACCTTTCTTTTAGTTAAGATACGCAGACCAGCCTCCCCCCAGAAGATGGTAAAAGTGGTGGGGGAGGGAGGAAGTAGGACAATGCACCCAAAATCCACTCCCTTCCCTTTTGTATTTAAACAGATCCTCTGTCACATTCCTCTTGCTGCCTTTCCTCTACCAGAACAAAACAAAAAAGGGAAAGGGGAAAAACAGAAGCCAAATAGTCAACGATCCTACATTTCTGAAGATCAAAGTAGAAGGACAAATGTTCATAGACAGTTGAAGGGCGTCATTCACTCTATGATGCTCTGCTTGAAAGACCTTCATGAGGTAGCTCTGACAGGTCTGCCAGACATCACAGATCCTCTCCCAGTGACAGCTGGAACAGTAACAGCTGTGCCGCCCCAGGGAGGGTCAGAAGAGAGGCCCAGCACAGCTGCAGAACATAACGCATGTGGGAGAATTTTGGTGGAAGCGGGGTTATTGGTAAAGACTTACTCCCCCCAAAACAAGTGGCCCGCCTAGCAGCATGCTCAGAAATGGACTGTTAATAGAGAGGGCCATTGGAACGGAGGTCTGGTCCTTAAAGTCTGTGGGCATTTGGAGCCAGGGTTTTGATCAGGCCCATGTTACAAGTCCAGTGGCAAAGTTTGGATGTGGATCCCGCACACCTGGAGGCCTGGTTTGAGCCCATCTCCGCTAGCTACATGGGTGAGTTAGTTTTTAAAAGGAATAGAGGTTTATATGAACGCCAGCTGCCGCAGCAAGGATAAAATTGCAAGAGCTTTCCTCAGTCTTCACACCTCAGGTAATAGGACTATTGCCAGGTGACAGCAGAAGAAGATTCCTCACAATGGCCTTGCAAAATTAGGGAAAACATTCTTCCTGGCCTAATGGCTTTGAACAAATGCCCTGCATGCTAGTGTCAAGTATCAGGGGGTAGCCGTGTTTGTCTGTATCCACAAACAACAAGGAGTCCGGTGGCACCTTAAAGACTAGCAGATTGATTTGGGCATAAGCTTTCGTGGGTAAAAAAAACACTTCTTCAGATGCCTGGAGTGAACATTGAAAATTTTCACTCCAGGCATCTGAAGAAGTGGTTCAGTTTTCACTCCAGGCATCTGAAGAAGTGGTTTTTTACCCACGAAAGCTTATGCCCAAATAAATGTTAGTCTTTAAGGTGCCACCAGACTCCTTGTTGTTTTTGTCTGCCTGCAAGTGTCACCCTTTAGCACAAGCCCTCGTCTGCAAGTGAATTTCACCCTATGAGTATCATGGGAGATTTCAACCTTCCCTTGAAGTATATATTGGCCACTGTCAGAGACAGGGAATAAGGAAATGGACCATTAGTCTGTCCCATGGCAATTCTTGTGTTCATGTTTCTCAAAGACATTGGTCCAGAGATGCAGGGGAGAGGAGCAGGAGGAAGGCAAGGGAGTGTTATGCTTGCGTTAGCTAGTTTGAATTTGGAATTCTAATCAGATGAACTAAGTAACTTTCAGTCTAATTAGGAGAACAGTAGGGTTTGTTCTTAATCCACAACCATTTAATCTTCCGTCTCATTAATCGTGCAAATGGCTTTATGAATATGTAGATCTGGCAGGAAAAAGATTCTTTGACCTTGATGACAATGATAATGCACATATAAACTAGGTGTGCATTTGCTTTTCATCATGTTCACTTTATTATGTAGATTCAACAATTTCGATGGCTCTAAATCAGGTTACTGTGAGTTACAGGCAATCTGATAACCAATTAGAACTGAGAATTCTGATGAGCCATGGAATAAATTGTAATAAATTAGCATGGCATTTACAGGGAAACTTCCTCCTGTCGATTTGCATGCAAGTAACAATGTATTTGGCAAAAGACTGGAGCGTGCAATATAATGTCAAAAATTTGGGGATGGAGAGGAGAGGAAATATGTTTGAGGAACAAAGGGTTAATTCCGAAGTAGGATTTAGCTAAAAAAAATTTAGGCAGTCGTATATTCACCTTCTATCCATCAGATTCAACAATTATGGGACCACGGGTTATTGAATAAAAATAATTTGAATTAACTGATTTTGTCATTAGAGGATTCCATTAAAAAAAATGCACAGATGTTGGTCAGTTATTGTGATAGAGGAATGATGTGCAGGGGCAGGGAGCATTTCCTCTTGATTTTATTAAATTTTATCACTTGCACTAAAAGAAAATATTGATATGGCCAAGTTCTCTGATTTGTCTGATGAGATTTTATTAGCATTCACTCTGCTTGCGTCAAGCATCTTTGCCCCATCGTATTGCTAATCCACTGAAGGAGTAAGTGTAAAACAGCACCACAAGAGCAACAGCTGCACTGCTTAAAGATCCTACTGTCTCCCAGACATCTGGTTTAATGTGTGTCTGAATTGTGTTGTCTGTTAAGGGTGTTCAGCACATGCCAGGAGACAGTTCCCTGCAAGAGTGGGGCTTAAAGGCTCGATCTTTTTCCCATTGAAATCAATGGAAATCTTTCCCTTGCCTGCAGTGGGAGTTGGATTGAGTGTGCAGGGACCAGGTCTTCCTCCCTGGGAGTATTCTTGCTCCCATAGTAGTTAATAGCAAACCCCCCCCTTACATTACCCTCTCTATGTAAGTGCAAGCACGCTGCTGATGCCGATGACACTAATATCATGCTTGCGTATAAGTAACGTGCATTGCAAAGTTTTGTTTTGTTTTAAAGACAAACTTAAAGGGTTAAAGTCCTGTCAGTTCCAGGCCAAAGACAATAGTTTATATTTTATTAACAGGTTCTCTACTTTGAAAACTTTTTTTAAATAACTAAACGCTCTAAGTGCGCATTCAGATTCCGATCCATATGCAAAATAGACCCTTCGTTCTACCCTGCCACCCAGAATTTGGATCCGAACACACTGACTTAAACTGGACTGCTGTTTAGCTAGAGACCAATGTTTCCAAATTTGGAAGCCTAACGCTAGGCACTGAAATCCAGATGTGGAGGCCTAAAGAAGCAGCTTGATTTTCAGAGGTGCTAGGAACCTGCAACTCCCGGGGCAGGCACAGAAGTGGCAGAGCTCAGCATGCCTGGAAGTCAGGCACTTATGGAGTCAAAGGCACTTATGTTTGCTAGGCACAAACATTGTGAATTGGGCCAAGGGTCATTTGCAAAATTTGGATGTAGGTTCCAGTTACAAACAGCCCCCAAGTTTTCAAGGTAAGGGCGGTTTGGGTAAGGGTCACTGTTCTCTTTAGCTGCTATGGTCAAAGCACCCCCACAAAAAGCCCAGAGCAAAAACGCCCTATTAGAATTAAGCATAAAAGCCCACAGGCTGCAATTTGGCGAAAAAACCCACAAGGCTTAAAAAAAAAAAAAAAAAAAAAAAAAGTTAAAATTCACTCCCCCTCTCCCCTCCCCGCTTTGGCATCTTGATGTGCTTCTCCTGTCCAGGGGAGGAGTAATAGCCAGTAGTTCTACATAGTCACAGATCCATATGTTAAGCCTCAACTGATATTACCAGCAAGGTGGAAGAAGCCCCCACACAGCACAGCTCTGCGGCCCATTGGAGTACTGTACACGCATGTGGGATTTCAGTATCAGTTCTCCCCGCTGGGGCAGAGCCACATGAGTCCTGGCACTTTCAAGACTTGCCCGTCTAGCAGTCTCCAAGCACTCCGGCTGCTGTGGAAGGGATGGCCACAGGGAGATCCAAACACCACCTCGTTCCAAGGCTCCATTTGTATTTGGAATCAAGCAAAGCAAGCCCATTTGCTGTATTTCTTTTCATTCCTGGAGCGAGTTCGGGCTCAAGCGTTTTAACTGCGAGTCAGTTGTTTTCTGCTGACATCGTTTACATTCCTCTCTCGTCTCAAACAACCTTTGGAGCGCCTTGCCAGAAACTTGCAATTTAATGTGTCTTGAACAGGGAAGAAAAAAATATTCTGGCTAATATTTTTCCATTACCAATCAAAACAATCCAATCTACATTTTAATCTACAATAAAGACAATGATTTCTGAAAGTTGGGTTATTGGGTCATGACCAAACACTTGTACCTTAAACCTTTCTTCACAAATATATTTTTGAATGGATGTTGACAAAATGATCATTCAATATTTTCAGATACAGCTTTTGAAACTGTTCAACTTCTAAGACCTAGAGTTTTGGTCTTCCTGCACAACTGATTATGGGCCAATAATGCACATTTAGAATCTTTCAAGTACCATAGAATCATAATGCAAAAATCCTTATTCAGTCCTGCTTACATTTTCCATTCCTGGTATCTCCACTGTATGTCAGGGGAACATCTGCCTCTTGCTTTATGCAAGTTACAGTGGTAGCCACCAAAAAGCAACCAGTATTTATCACACTGTGGTTTTTCCTATATTAAGGATAGTAAATGCCACAAACACCATGATCGTGTCAAAATCCAGGGCCCCTCCAAATGCCATGTGAAATACCAAAGCAAGAGTTTATTTCTTGTGTTTAAAAGTCAATTCTCATTGTACTCATTGTCCATATCCAACTCAACAGCACTGCCGTTGATAGAAATAATTTCCTAAGATTTGTTTTTATCTCCACTACTGCAGAGGTGCCATCAGAATCTCTCAGCATTCTAAATAAGAGTGAGGGAAAAATTAGTTCAGAAGAAAACCATAAGCTTCCCCTGGGCCCCCCAAAATTCTCTCTTCCTATTTCTAGTATTGGATCGTGAGCAAACTTTAAGGTGCTGGAATGTTTGGCTTTACATTTCTGGGTACCTGACTGGACCAGAGGGGCTGAAATACCCTGAGAAAGTCTATTCTCGTGCGATTTCTGGTGGGTACTGGAACTGAAAATGATGGAAATCTCACAAGAGAGTCAATTCCTGAGTGACCTGTTATTAAGTAGTAGCACAAATATACTGTCGTAAAAGCGTAACACATGCCATGTTTATTATTATTTATTACTTGTACTGTAGTAATGTCTGGGAGCCAGTTGTGGACCGGGACACCATAAGTAAATCTACCGTTGTATAGTAGTGCCAGCTACTGAGTTCTGGACAATTACCGCAGAATCTCTTTGTAAGGGATGCCAACATTTGGATGCTTAAAGTGAAGCTTTCGACATATCCCCTATCACTATTAGTACCTCTATCACGACAGACAGCACTTACATATCTCAGTGGTACCTTAGAGAGATTAGACGAAACAGACTATTTTTGGGTTCCCTTCAATACTCAGTAGTTGGACGACATGATGGGAAAGAAGCTAGTGGGCAGAATTTGGCTCAGTTACTTCCTAAATAAAAGCACTTTATCTAGCAACATAGGGATTGTGCAGGGCTCATTTTCCAATAAGACTCAGGCAGGTTAGATTACCCTAGAACAAGATAATCTCTCAGTAGATCTCCTTACAAAGTTCCCTGTCTCTGCCCTTCACTGGAAGCAGAGCATAAAACGTGGGAATGAATCACTGCTGATCTTGGCAAAGTACCAGCGCTCCCTCCCTTTTCTCCACTTTGGAATAATCCCAATTTTCCAAAAGGTTTCAATGACTCCAGGATTTAAGTTTGGCTATAGAAAAAATAAAGCAAACCCATAAATCTCAGGATTTAGAGCAGCAGGCACTTTGATGCATTTAAAACAATTACAGGGAGTGTATGATCTTTCTAAAAATAACTTTTTTTTTAATTTAAGTGATTACCACGGGCAAAGCTACTGTCAGAACGTAGGATGTGTGCCCTCCAGCATATCATCATATCATACCTCTCAAGACAGACATGTGGGACTAAATTCAGTTCTCAGTTACATTAGTCCTAGCTCCATTAGAATCAACAGATTTACTCCAGGTTCACACCAGCAAAGCAGAGAAAGGCCAATCTGACTCTGCCATTTGTATGATCATTAACACACTAGCTGCAGCTAGGCAGAGCTAATCTAGAAGTGGGTGAACAAAGAACAGTTAATGAAAGGATGAGGATAAAATATCCTTTTGTCCCAGGACACTTACATTTGTATGATGTAGCTTATACACCTTACACCCAGGAGTCCCTAACAACCATTTGATCTAAAGTAAGACCAAGAACAAAAGGTCAGGAAAGAATACAAAACATATGTTTGCTTAAGCCAATCAGAAAGCACCAAGTCACAGCAAACAGCTGATGCTTCATGGCACAAAGTGTCCATTGGATAAAATTTATAGACTGACAAGAGAGTCAAGGAAGCATCCTTTCTCTCGGATGCCAACAGTGTTGTTTGTGATGAAGAAGAACCAGTACATACCATATATCAAAGGGGTTTTCTTTTGCGATCCTGCTGCCCGGGTAACAGTGCCCTGGTGCAGTAGCATTGTGCAAGAAACGCAGAGGTGGACAGACCGGGTTGTCTCAAGTGTCAACACATGAGAGCATCTAAAAAAAAGTTGTGTGGTGGGGGGTATGTCTACACTGCACACCCCTGGCAGCGGCCTTTAGGGTACGTGTAGCTACACACTGCAGTGAAAAGCAGGCTGTGTCCACACCGCAGCGTATAGCTATGTGTGGCAGTGAAAGGCTCCAGCATTGGGGAGTTGCCAGAGCCCTTCTCTGCTGGCTCCCCCAGCCAGGGCTGCTCTTCACCGCAGGAGCCTTTCCCCACACCGCCTCACCCCTGCCCCTGTGGTGAAGAAAGGCTTCAGCAATGGTGAGGCAATGGGACACTGCATTGCTAATAACAGCAGTGTGGCTGGCGGGAGGCATTGCTTGGGCATGTAGAGAGGCATGTAGAGTCCAGGCGTGTAGAGTCCAGCAGAGGGCTGCTTTGAGGGGAGGAGGGAGAGGGTCTGTGGACCCTCATACACATAGATCCACCAGGATATTGGTGTAAAACCTACCACCTCTCTGATGCTGCAACAGGGGCCAGAGAGCCACTCCCGAGCCTGGGAGAAAGATTCTGTCCACACCAACCCCCAGTACATTGAGACAGGAAGGGGAGCTTTTCCTATGCTCACAGCACCAAGGCAGGGAGAGGGGAAGGGGCTGTTCTGGTTTAAGCAGAGGAAAGTTAGTTGCCCTCTTCCCCTAGTCCCTGTACTCTGTCAGAGACCCGCTACAACTCATCAGCACCCCTAGTCCATTTCTTATTTATTTAAAATCCCCTCTGTATTAATTTTCAAGTCAATATCATGATTTTGGAGTCCCAAGTTGTGAATTTTGTATGCTAAGGGTCAGCAATACCACATCACGTTCACCGGACTCACATCCCAGATGCTTCAGGACACACACACAATGGTCATTTCAGCGAGAAGCCACCACGGATAAGCACGCAGTTGGGTTATAGGATGTACTGCGTGGAAATCATGAAAATTTGATGCTTAGTTCAAAGTCCAAACTGAACTATCTATTCCAGACAATCAGGACGATTGTTATTGGTGCAATTGTTCAAGACAAAGCCGGAGAATGAGTCAGTCACGGCAACATTATGAGGGAAGATGTCTTGATTTAAGAGCATAGGCCTCACTAGATAGTGAGGGGGAAATAGAAGTCTCTTACTGTTCTGGTGTATCAAAAGGACACTAATGAACCATCAGTTCATAGAATGACCCTGTTCTTCATTTCAGAGTCAGACTGGCCTTTTGTGTTAAGGACACATAATGACAAGAGAAAGAACAAACAGAAAGAACCACTTCCTCCTGTCCAAAGTAAATTGTAAAATGAAATCATTTAAAAAACTACAATATTCTGCCCTACTTTAAGCTCCACATATGAACAGATAAAAAGTTTTTTTTTCCATTGGCAAAACTGAAACAAGGTTTTGATCCTCAAAGATCTCTTAATAATCGCTTTTCACTTCAGTTCTTTTCATTATTTCAAACATTCTTGGAGACAGCTAAAGTTTTTTTTTTTTTTTTTAACCTTTTTAACTTTTCCATGTTTAGGCCATTTCTTTGCCAACTGTAGCAATATTATGGACAAGCCATCAATCCTTCACTCATATATATACACATAAAATCTGCATTAACAAAGTCTGGGAAAGTAATTGTCATTTGACACCTTACATCGAAGGTAGCAAGCTCACAGTATCAGCCTTTTCTTATCTTTTCCAATGCATTACAGTTTCACAGCTGATTACATATTTTTTCTTTAAAACAAAAATACTTTGCTAAGAAACTGCCCTGCCTCAAAATTCTAGATCTGAACCACCTCAACATTTGCAAAAAATTGGATCTGAATCCAAATTTCAAGTTTGGCCCATCTCTATATGGCCTTGGAGCAGAACTTTTGAAACAAAGCTGGCACAGAAAAGAGTGATCTTGCAATATTCCCAGCCCTGCTAATGTTACTAATATACTTCTGCCAGACTGACTCAAGATAGTTGATAAAGGTTAGCTCAGCATCTGAACTGTTGGATGCTTAAATGAACTCAGACATAGAACCTCTTGAGATTTGTCCAGCAATAGAAATACACCCTTACTATAGTTCATTTTCTACTAAGTGCCCATTCCTGGTTTTAGGCACTTTAACTCTGAGGCAGGGACTATTTTTCTAGTCTGAGTTTATATAGCATCTAGCACAATGGGGTTCTGGTCCAGAACTGGGGTTCCCAGGTGCTATGGTAATACAAATAAATAATATTTTTAAAAGGCACAATGTAACACAACACATGCGATGAACTGCACACACACAGTATTGAAATAACACTCCCGCATCAATGGCCCCACATCTAACCCCCTCATTTCTCTCCAATCATCTCCACCTCCACTGCCCAAGGAGAAGGGAAGAGCTTTGCAACATGTTCAGTAGGTGAACGAGTCTGAGGCTTACTAGACCCAGGCAAAGGGAGTTGAGGAGCCTTCAGAGAACATGACACTGCTAACAATTCTTTCCAGTTTGAGCACCTCTGCAGATCACCAGGGTGGTAAGATTACAGGGGATGAGAGACAGACTCTGAGGTTGTCAGCTCACAAACCCATTTAGGGTTTGATAGGTTAAAACCTACACCTTAAAACTCCACCAGGGAAGATACACACAGTCAATGCAGATTCATGCATTCCATGCCTGAGGCACCACTTAGCAAGTGGGCAGCTCCATTCTGCACTGGCTCCACCAGCCCCATGAAGAGTACCTTAAAGCATTCTTGGTCATGCTGGTAACTGAGAATCCAAAGATTTTACAAGGTTCTTAAGGCAGGTGCACTTTCCCAATCAGGCACGCTCGTATAATCCTCACTAGTTCTTTCAGCTGCTTCTTCATACCGCCAACGTTGTCTCTGTCTTGGCTGAGCTAAACTTCATCCAATCTCATCCAAGTCTCATTTTCATGGTCTTGTGGGTTTGACACTGGGAGTCAGGAGATCTAGTTTCAGTTCCAGACTCCACCACAGATTCCCAGTGAGACCTTGGTAAAGTCACTTAGTCTCTCCATGCCTTAGTTCCCCATCTTTAAAAATAACATTTCCTGTCTCCTCCTCTCAGCTTGTCTATTTAGAACATAAATTCTTCAGGGCAAGGACTGTTGGTTGCAATATGTCCGTGCAATGCCTAGCGCATTGGGGCCCAGGTCAATGTCTGTGCTACCATAGTACAAACCAGCATTTAGACACTGCGTCATCTTCACTGTATTAGATAGCGAAAGACACAGAGCTGAGTGTCACCAGCATACGGAGAACACAACACCCAGTGATGCTTTACAAACCTTCACCTCAGACATTGAACAGAGTAACAAGATAAACCCCCCCTCAACAATTGCCCCAAACTACTGTGACCTCTGGGATCTCACACACAAAAAGCAGAGCCACTCAATAGTGATGCCATCCAGCCCTGCTAGAAACTGCAGCTGTGTCTGCAATGCCCATAAGGTCAGCAATCCCAAAGAGATGATAGGATTCAGCTGATCCATTGCATCTTTCTCCTTCTTCATTGCTACACATTCATTGACCAACGCCACCAGTGCAGGGTCTGTCCCTCACCAATGCCTGGAATTTGACTGAAAGGAGTGAAGGGAAACTGAGGACTCCAGGTAGCACCAGAGCTGCCATCTTCACAACCAGATTTCCCAAGAAGGGAAGGCTGGAAGTGGGTCATGATATTTAGCTAGCGTGTCCGTGATGGGTCCTTGCTATATCTTCCTTAAAGGCAGCCCCTTTATTTCTCCCCACATTCACATGAATTACTCATTACAGATAGCTGCCCTTTTAAAGTGTAACACCCCCTTGCACTTAATCCTATAGCTGACTCAGCCTGCAGTTAGGTTCCTACCCTTTAACTGGGTTGCTATTGTACTGGTGTCTTTACTTCTTGCAAGCTAATTACCAGTTTTGCCCTTCACGGTGCACGTTGTAACATTAAACCTTGTTTTGCTTGGCTGGCAGAGCTGGCTTTTAGAGCAGCTGTGAGAAAAGGACCCCTCAGCCGATGCAAACAAACATGGCTTTATTTTTAATTTGTGAACTAAAACAAACACGTTATGTTCCCGGCTGCAGAGTGCACGTCAATCCCCATAAAACCCGGCACCGAGAAAGGAGACTTTGTGGCCCCTCTCTGGGTCAATTGAGAGGGGACGCTGGTTTTACTTCTAATACCGCACATTGATTAGGACAGGAGAACCTTTAAACTGCCTGCATTTGAAGCAGCCAGAAGTCTCTCTGACTCCTCTTGATTGAGCCCTGGGAAATCTGAGGCCAGCTCTGGCGACTGCTGTATCCATTTAAATAAAACAAAGAGCCTAACAGGATACAAGAACTCTACTTAGATCCAGCGGTGGCAGGCAGTGTATATACAGTGTAGATTAGACAGCTAGAACTGACCGACTGGAGCAGACCAATGGTCTGTCTTGACCAGTATCCCATCTCTGATGAGAGTTGTATCAGATGCTTCAGAGGAAGGTTTAAGCCCCTTCTCATGGGCATCTGTACAAAGGACAGCCTTGGGAGAAGTTTCTTCCTAACCCTAAGCAGTTAGTGGTCAGCCTACGCCCTGGAGTGTAAATTGTCAGAGTCCTGCTCAATTTTTGTCCTAGCTAACGTAATTGTGGATGACATCCATCGTCGTCATATAAATCAAACTGATAAACCGACAGCCATGGAATGAAAATGCAAATGTATTACCTCATCCCCGTGTGGGTCACTGGCCTTACGCCAGCCCTGATAGATGGGCTGATGACATGCCAACTCGACTGGCGTCACAGAGGCCTCACTTCAGACACAGCCGCAATAATAGGAGAAGCCGCAGCGGACTGAGCGTGATGTGCGACAGTCAAAAACGTCAGTCCTCGCTCAGGAGATGTACGGGTCTAGTGATGGATGTCAGCAGTTGGGGGGGTTCTTGGGACAGCAGTTCTGGGAACCACGGAAAACAGATGAGAAGCAAAGCCTGGGGTGAACTGCAGCTCCAGCTCTCATGTTGCTCCTGGCTCGGCAGTATGCTTCAAAGCTTTGTTATTTTATAGCGTAACCAGGTTTAAATCAAATGTTTGACTGGTGAGTGCTTCAAACTGCATCGGCAACCTGGGACCACTGTTTCAGAAGGGGTGGCCAGGAACTTGTATCCTATAGTGCCTAGCTAGCTACAGGTCTCTACTAAGGGGGAAATCTCAACAGGTAAATATATTAGCATTTGCCAGGCTGCAGCACCAGAGAGATGATTTTTATATATATATATATATATATATACACACACACACACACACACACACCAGGAGCAAGAAGTCAGGCAGGCGAGGAAGACACCTGAAAGTAGGAGTTAAAATGAAAAAACGTCCTGTGGTAAAAGCACTGGGCTGGGACTCAGGAGACGTGGGTTGAGTTCAAGGCTCTGACAGAGATTTCCTGTGTCACTTCGGGGAAATCATTTACATCTCTCTCTGTCTCAGTCCTTTCATATGTAAAATAGGGATAATACTTCCTTGTTCTTCTTTGGTTCTTTGGGGGAGGGCAGGGATAGCTTGGGGTTTGCGCATTGGCCTGCTAAACTCAGAGTTGTGAGTTCAATCCTTGAGGGGGCCATTTAGGGATCTGGGCCAAAAATCTGTCAGGGACAGTACTTGGTCCTGCTGTGAAGAAGGCAGGGGACTGGACTCCACTCAATGACTTTTCAAGGTCCCTACACTTCTATGATTGTTTCTGACTATGTGTAATGTGCATGTACAGTACTGTATAGCATCTTGTGGCCCTAATCTCATCTCAGGCCTCTTACACACTACTGCAATACAAATAATAATGGGCATTGGTAAGAGTGAAGCAGACATGGACCACAATTGCTAAGAAGAATCACAGTGAACCAATGATTTTTGGTTATATTGTAGTGGTAGAGCAACACTACAGCCTTACTGCAAACCAGGTTGCATACCAACTCCTAGACCATGGCAGTAGACTGAACAAAACAACCCAAGATAGGGCTTAAATGGCAAGACCAGGAGATTTATAATTCTGGGCCCAGTATTCAATGACTGAATTAACCTCCAGAATTAATGCCCTGAGGAATGGCAAAGCCATTCTAGACGGCCTGTGTACTGAACAAATCACTTCTGGCCAGAAATAAAGACCTGGCTACCCAATTTTTTTAAGAACATGCTTAACCACATACATAAGCCTCAAGATCGGGCAATGAGCATGTGTTGTGGCACTCCTGAAGCCAGGGAAGGATGCAACAGAGCCAAAGAACTTCAGGTCTATGTCACCCACTACACACTGTATGAGCGTCTCATCCTAAATCACCTACCACCACTTGTTGAACAGCATCTAATCCCAGAGCAAGCTGGATTCTGCCCAGGCAAGTCGTGCACCTGTGAAATCCTGAACATCCCTCAGTACATCGAAGATAGCTTTGAAAAGGGCATAATAACAAGCACTGTGTTTGTCGACCTATCAGCAACATGCAACCCAGTAAATCACTGAAAGCTCTTCACTAAAATACACAGCATGATGGAAGATCACCACCTCATAAAAATGGATACAATGTCCACTTGAGAACCGAAATTTTTATGTCGAACTGTGGGAAGCAGAGCCGATGGTGGCAACAGAAACTGTCCGGCCACAAGGCAGCATACTCTCGCCAACACTCAACATCTACAATAATGATCAATGGATCCATCTCGGCACAAGTAGTATTATCTATGCCAACGACCTACATGTCTCTGCCCAAGCCGAGGACTCACCGAGATTGAAGCTACATTAACCTCGGCACTGGCTGGGCTCTCAGTCTATTACAATAAAACAATGGTGCACCAACCTATCCAAAATGCAAGTGAGTCTCTTCCATCTTCGTCATTGCGAGGCCAATAGACAACTTAACATGGTCTGGAATAGGGTATCACTTGCTCACTTCAGGATACCTACCTTGGAATGATGCTAGACCGCACTCTCTCCTTCAAGGTACATGTGGAGATAATGAAAGGCAAAGTTAGTGCCCAGAACAACATACTTAGGAACCTGGCAAATTCAAAATGGGGAACCAACCCAGCAACACTGAGAGCCACCGCACTTGCATATTGATGGCCAAATACACATGTCCGGTGTGGGGAAGACTGGTTCATGCAAAGTAGCTGGTCCCTGCACTGAAGGATAGTTGTTGCTACATCACAAGATGTCTAAAACCAGCAAACGTGAACAACTTTTATGTGCTCCACCAGATGTTAGGAGAGCAGTCACCAGCAAAATGGAATAATAACAACAGCTTGAAGATACTGGACACCCGCTACATGGCCTCACTGCAGCAGTTTGCCACTTGAAATCATGGAAAAGCTTCCAAGCCACAACAAAACTGCTTAAAAAAAAAATCAGACTACTGTACAACTGCAAATGTGACACAGGTGGCTCCAAATACTCGATGACATTCCTGCATGCTTTGCTGAAGATGCGGAGAAGGTTTGGTCGACCTGGAGATGTTTAAAATTGCCGCCAAACTAGAGTTGGCAGGTCAAAAGTCAATGTGTGGACGTGGGGATATTCCAATGACCCAGAGACATGTGACTGTGGTGAAACACAAACCATGCCACATCTCTTGGTCTGCTGGCTCCTGGAGGAACCATGCACCATGGAAGACCTTGCCAGGACTACAGACTGGGCTGTAGCATATGTCTAACACTGGAAAAAGCTATGATTGTGGTGGAAGGACACATGCAGACACTGACTTTTTAGGAAAATGCCCAGGGATCATGTTGAGCTCGGAAAATGACCTTTGCAATAGAGAAAGGGCTAGAAAGTTTACTTGTGAAAGGGGAGGTGGGGCACTGAGCCTGGATTCTTCACCAGTCCCTTCTGTGGAAGTTTCACAATATCTGGAGATCATTTCTAACAGGTCCTGTGTGCTGCTCCATATGGAAACTCACACATGAAGCCAAGCCAAGGTTCTTACATTGTTTAGTGTACAAGTAACTCAAAGCTGACTTAAAGTCAAGAACCGTTTTCAACAACTGCTTTTCCAAAGTCCTTTCCTCTCTCTCAAAAAAGGCAGCTTTTCCAAGGGAGCTCAGGTTTAAAAAAAAAAAAAATCCTACATAACTTGCGAGATGAAATAATCCTCCAGCACTGTTCGAAACTATTCAACAAACCAAAGCTATCCAAACTCCAGGTTTTGGGGGCAGGCGTAGAAAAAAAAAATTGTTGCCATCAGGTTGAAGTAAAGAGAAAATTAAAAGCACAGAAAAGGCTTGCTTGTGTTAGCAGAGAGAGACAGAATTAAAGATACAACACAGTTACTATGTAAAGCATGTGTTTCCTCCTTCCTCTTCTGCAGCAGTAAGTGCCACTGGAAGATGATTAAGGTACTCAGGGGAGGATTAAGACAGGATCCTTAGGACTGTACATGGTTTGGGGCATGCACTGTGTTTGTACTGCACTTCACACTGTCCCTGTGTATTCCAGAGGCAATATAAATAATTAGCAGTAATCCTTTGAGCCCCTGGTTTATTTGTGCTGTGGGATAAAAGGCCCTGCAGAAATATAAATTATCATAACAGCCGTTCTTCTAGCTAAGGTGGTGGATGTACCAGTAAGTCCCGGTTAGTTATTATTTATGTTGTGCAGCTTGTGAGGTGTAACAGCTGAACGAGCTTTACAAGATCAGTGGGCTGTGGGGAGCACGATCTTGTGCACAGCGGTGCTGGAACAATTTTTAGAGTGGGGGTGCTGAAGGCAAGAACCCTGTCTTTGTATAAGCCAGGGGGTGCGGCAGCCAGGGCCGGCTCCAGGCACCAGCCGAGCAAGCTGGTGCTTGGGGCGGCAGCTTGTAGGAGGCGGCATTCCACCCAATCCTAGGGCCACACGGCTGCCTTTTTTTTTTTTGTTCCACTCCAGCCGCCCTGTAGGGGGGGGCAGCGGCGCAGAGGACGGGAGTGCCCTGCAGCAAACCCGGCAGGGCAGCCCGCGTCCTTCCCTCCCAGCCAACTGGAGCGGTGCAGAGCCCTCCCGGCAGGAGTCACAGCGGGAAGGGCTGCGTGGCAACGCCCCGCTGAAGCCCTGGCCGCCCCTCTTCTCTCTCTCCCCCCGCTCCTTTCCCCTCCCCCCGCTAGCCGGGGGACATCTGCAGGGCAGGGAGTCCCCCTGCACCCTGGCTTCGGCCGTACCGCAGATTTTTTTTTTTTTTTTTGCTTTGCTGTTCTGGCCGCCGCAGGGTTTTGTTTTTTTTTTTTTTTGGTGGGGGGGGTTGGGGTGGCCAGCCATGGCGGCAGCACCCCCAGCATCTGTGCTTGTGCATGGCCTTTACAGTGGATAATTCCACCCCAAAGTGCAGCAGTGACTTTAGGAAGAAGGCTGTCTGCCTGCTAAAGAAATGATCCCTTTCACAAGCCCCTAAGAGGTTAATCTGACATCAGCTCTGTCTGTGTAGACGTCCCCCACTGCTGCACCACAACCTTGGGCTGGAAAGCTGGCGAGGACATGTTAGTACTGCACCAGGAGGTTCTGTGAATTTCATTAAGTTTTCCATCTGCCCGACATGTCTCCAGAAAGCCATCTACGCAAGAGAACAGAGTTAGCTTGTTGCTGCGCAACCTATTGGAGTCTCTCCTTTCACACTGACTGCCAAAGCACAACTCCCAGATTGCTGATTCTGATCTCACTTGCACCAGCAAACTGGCAAGTCAGAAAAAAGTAAGTCAGGCTAAATCCAGCCCTTAGACTCTTGGGGCAGCTCCTGGAAACCAGTGGCTGGCAGGGTCAAGGCCCCAGCTCCAACAGCACTGAGCCTGCTTTCTCCCTTGTCTCGAACTGAAGTCAAAAATAGACATTCCCACTGCCTTCCCATAAAGCAGCATAGCTCGCTTTCTCCCTCTGAGGCTGGGCAGTGTCTCTCTTACATGACTAGGTTTGCTGGCTGCAGCCTGGAGAAGCTATTCCTGGACTGGCTCTCTGAGTTGGCACTTTCAGCTGGTGCTGTGGCGTGGCCTTAGCGTGTGTGTCAGAGATTCTTGGTTTGGGCTTTGAGGGAAGCTGCAGAACAGATGTGATAGCGCGCCAGGGACATAATCAGCAGCACTAGAGTTAGTTTGGAAAAGGGCATAAAAATATAACTATACTGAGTTCACTCATCTTGCTGTTAATCAGACTTTGTAAGGCTATCTTGATTCCCTACTGAAAGCAAACTCACCCAAATATTCAGAGGTTTGTACCGACACTTCGGAACGGCAGTTTTCATTCAGAGAGAGTTTGCAAAGTTCTCTTAGCAAAGCACATTCATTAAATCTTACAACTTCCCAGTGAGGGGGGTAAATTGTCATGCCCATTTTTAGAGGACTAAGCTGAAGTCTGGAGGAGTTCTGACGTGCCCACAGTGACAGACAGAAACAGAATCCTGGAGTCCTGACGCCAACATCCGACCTGTGCTCTAACCACTGGCAGTCAACCCCTCTCACTGTATAGAACTCATTGCTGAACGGCGGGATGTCTGTCACCTCGTTAACAGTGTTTCAAGCTTGGGAAAAAGAAAAAACAAAAGTCAAAATGTTGAAACAGCTCTCCCTGAAGCTCCCTTTGACCACGCAAACATACATCTAGATAGGATACAATCCTGCCCTCTTTCCTTATTTGTCTCCTGGACCCACAATGGCACTATACAGATGAATAAAGCAATCAGAATTTGGTGCAAAAAACTTGGTCTTAGAGAGATTCAATGTTTAGAAGAAGCAGTTATAATACAGTCGGCAAGCAGAGCACTGTTGCTGTATCAAGGGCCAGTTGCCACATAAGCAGAGGTGGCACTGTACAACTATCTACTCCAACTTAAAATTGCACATTGGTTTAAAATCATATTTTCCTTTGATGTTTTTCTCACCCCGCCCAGGGACAAAAATAGCCAAAGTGAGAAAACAGCCCTCTGTTGCCAACTGTAAGCCACACTACCCAGCAGCAGTCTCTGCTCTACAGAATTCTAGCACTGGGCTTTGAGAACTTTTTATGTTGCATAAAAAAACCACAGAACAGAATAGAATAGCCTATTAAAGCCTTCAGGCAGCTCAGGCCGAAATCACCACGTGTCTGTGTGCTCCTTTGGCTGCAGACAATTCATCTCTCTATCACTGCTCATTAGGGGAGGAAAGTGATGGTGGTACATGTGGCAAGGCAATCTGAGATGCGAATGAGACTGCAGCGTGGCTAGTCAGGGAAATAAGAGTGGCAGGACCAGTCCCTTTTTCATGCTATTGAATGGGGCCAACTCTTTTCAGGACTCATGTGTTCTCATGTCTTTAGACGCTGAACCAACTTTGCAAATGACTCCTTGCTTCCGCTAAAATAACCAAGCTTTTAATTGAGGCTATTGCATTTACTTCACGATGAAATATCCAGCCCAAGCACTTCACAGACCAACATGAGCCCCGCTGGCAAAGTTCCAGTGGGAGCCAGATCAGGCCAAGAGTGCACGCATGAACATGAAACATCAAGAGCAGTGTGGACAAGCCAAGGTAAATGGATGATGTGAACAGCATGAAATGCAAAGTCTCTGTTTCTAACCCAAGATAGGCAGAGCCCTCTTATCAGACTGAGGCACATCTGTAGCTCTTTATCCTTAGACATCTATCCAATTTAGGTGCTTAAAGTCCTTGGTGTTAAAGGACCTGGCCTCTGTGAGTTTTACCAATGACTTCTCAATCTGTATTAGACCTCCTTGCCAAACATACCAAGCCCCAGAATGGCCCCAGCCTCAATGGGCCATGAGCTGTCCAAGTTTGCCAACTGCACTGGACTCCTGCAGCATGACAAAACTTAAAGCCAGACTCCAGGATGCGGAGAGGAAGTTGACCCCTCACCCCATGGGGAAAAATGCCTTCCTAACCCCCAAAAGTGATTAGCCAAAGCCCTCAGCATTCCAGGGCATCCAGCCAACACATCAGATGTGGGAAAGGGCAGGGAGCGGTGAGTCAGCAACAAGCATCTGGTAGTTGCTGGCCTGGGAGAAGCACCTTGACCTCATCAGCAGGGGGGAAAGGCCAGTCAGGATCCTCTCACCAAGCAATAAAGGCCTTTGGGGGAGGGGGGAAGAGGTGTCCAGGGAGCCACCTGAACCCAAGCCCTCACAGCTCCATGAGGAATTTGAAGGAAAGGGAAGGAGCTTCCCTTGCTCTTCCCGGACACACTGGGAGGAGGAGGAGAAGCAGAAGCTGTCTCAGTCTTACCCCACATGGCCAGGTGAAACCCTGCCCAGTGGCCTGACTGCTTCCCCAAAGGTTTGAGTACGTGGTGAGCCAGCATTGAATTGTCTAACAGGTAAGGGTGATAGTGATATGCCAAGCTCTAGTAGATCTTTTGGTGTCATTCCAATGGTGTTAGGTATTCACACCCGGTGATGGCTCTCGTTATAACCTCAATCATTAAACTCTGACCACCTGCTTGTCAAACAATGATAAACTTCCAAACAATCGCTCCACATACAACGCTGGCCCAGGGACTCTGCCTAAGAGAAAAATGGGGTGAGGGTGGGAGTGGGGTGGCAGAATACAGATCAGGTGGCCTAGTTGGGTCTTTACTGTGGCCTTAAACTGTCTGAAGGACACAGTCCTGGATCATTTTAACTCATTAAGCTGCTTATGCCTTTCCTTACACTTCAAGATGGCATTAAGCTATAAAGAGCTTAGTAATACATCTCCAGAAAGCTCTCCTATGTGCTTACACCGTACATGGCACATATGCTGCGCTGGTTGAGTGCATTTCCTTCCTCCTTCAACAAGCAGACCTGAATGTGAAATCCCACAGGCAGCAGAAGCTAGCCTTTCTGCAGGAGAATACAGTGCTTCACCTGATACTGTCACACTGGGGGCAGGCCAGCAGACAAGGAGACTGGTATGAAGGGAGCCTGATGCCTCTATGGACTGCAGCAGGGTGCTCCATGACAGACAGCTCAAAATGAAACCGCTCGGTATGAAGCGACATTTCAATTAGAAATGGTGATGTTTTTCACTGCCATGTTCCCATGTCGACATTTTCCAGAACTTTTCATTCTGTGAAAAAGTTCAACATTTTAACTGTTTGACTAGATACAAACATCCTAATACTGGAATTTCCCTGAACAAAAGTTCCATTTTCCAACCAGCTCTAGGCAGGATGCTCAGATTGAGATACTTACTTTAAATAATCAAGATCTCCTTGCATGAAATGTAAGGGTAGCCCAAAGCTACAGTGTCCCAGGGCTGCTGTCTGAATTAACATTGCCTGTGACAGTGTTTCATTTACATTCTCCCTGTTGTTGCTTCTCTCAGTACAAGAGCCGGGAGGAAGTCTGAGTTCTGTAGCACCGTAAATGTGCATAGGTTAGTAAGTGGTAAATGACACTCACTGCTTGTTCAATAGCATCTCATGCTAATAGCTAAGTAGAATGAGAGAACCAATACTTCTGATCTGATCTTTGCAGCGTGGACCCATCTCTGCCAAGGAAAGCAGCAACCTGGAACACAGCAGCCGGTGAAGAACCACCAACGCTGCAGGATAGGAAGGCCGTTGGTTCTGTATGGACTTGGAAGATGACTGCCAGCTAATGAATGAGCACCATCACTTCCTAAAGTATCTGTATTGTCTTTGGGGAGATGGGGTTTCTGATTCCTGACACTTACGCTGCTGGCACCAGTACATAATGTCCCCGACTGTGAATAGGTATGGACGGAACTTTGATTGTGCCTCTAACCAGACTTCTCACAAGTCCTATAATGTAACATAGTGCTCAGAATCACTGCATATATTGCACTCAATCTCCTCCCTAGCGATTGCCTCTCTGATGCAGGAGTGCCACTTAGCATCTATTTAAGTGGTGCACCGCTGTTTATCTTAAAAACAGCTGCTCAGATACAAAGGCCTGTTAAAGTCAGAAAGTCAGGATCTGGGGCCAAACTTCTCCCAAATGTGAGATTTGTTTGAACCTGGTCACTACTTCAAATTATTGAACGCCCAGAAGTTCTCATCACTAGAGAGAGCACATGCAAAGTGAAGAGCATGAACAAGTCCCTTGCATTTTGTGTTCTGACACCTACTGGGTGTTATGGAAAGGGCAGTTTGCTGGGATTCTTAACACCGAACAGCTAACAGATAGCATGAGGATGGTTCATATATGGCAAGGAGAAGGGGGGTGGGAGTGGGGGAAGCTCCTTCTTGCACAGCTCATAGACACACCTGAGAATAAAAGTGTTGAGTTTGAGAAGATATATCTTTGATCACAGTCAGGCTAACCTAAAACTGGAAATACTGTGCCCATCTTATTGGGAAGAGAGTTTACCCTACACTAACCAGGAGATACTGGGCATGTATGCAAAAACCACCTGCATGGGTGTGATGGGGTATATACCTCGTCAGAGGGACAAATGCATTAAAGTGACCTGAAGCCACTTCACCTAGTGGGCTGCACCTAGAGGGGTGTCAGTCATAAATGGTGGTCAAGCCCAGCTAGGGAAGGGGTGGGTCCTTCATGAAGGAAGAAGCAAAGAGCTGCTCCGGAGGAAGGGCCAGAGAGCAGAGGCAGGTGAGAGACAAATGGGAGTTTTCTTTTTTGGACTGGGGGAAGCCTGGGAGATTGAATGCTGAGCTGGAAACATGACTGGAGACAAGAGCTGACCAGAGACTGCAGCCTGTTTGAATCCCTGGTATATGGAGAGAGTGACAGTCCCTCGGAAGTGGGAGTCAAGTCCAGGAACTTGGATTGATGCTAGGATGGTTTGAAGCTGGGGTGAGCCTGCAAAGTAGGCAGTGACCAACTGAGCCCAGCTAGGCTGAAGATTCAGTTGTTTTGCTGTGTCCGGTTGGACTTTAAGTAAAGGACTTGGACTCGCACCTGGTTTGGCTACTGGGCCAGATCACATTATCAGCTGAAACAGGCCAAAGATGGTATAGAGAAAACAGACACAGTTTTTGCAACTCCATATCTGGCCACCAGAGGACACGTTTTAGGGTCAATTTTGCCACAGTGGGATTTAATTATGTATTTGTTTTTAGATAATGAACTTCAATCTAGTGCCATTTACAGATTCCGTGAGGAAATAGGGGAGTTTACAGTACTTCCATAAATCTAGCCAGATAAAGCTAGCAAAATATTGGATTTTCCATTGCAAGAAAGCGGTCTATATTTTTTCAAGACAGCAGTCATATAACTTGAAAAAATATTAATTTATGTAACCTGACAAAGTCCACTGAAATGACAGTGAAACATTTTCAATATTCTGCCCATCACCCAATGTATGGTGTTTGTGTGTGTTTGTTTTTTTTTAAACTAAAAGGAAGTAGTACTGCTTTGTAAACAGAGCCAGAATATTGAGGTGAATGGAACTGAGGGACAAAACATGACATTAACGTCATCTCTAAGCAGCCACGCACTACAAAGGCTGTACTGCAACACGTGACTATATTTGTGTGACAGTAAAGAGGAATACTAGAAAAGAATGACATGAAATTTTCAAGTATGCAGCAGGCAGACCAGTTTATCTGAAATAAGAAACAGCTGAAACACCCACCCAAACTTCAAAACTGAACCTTTAAAGGCAATGACTGTTGCTTAATAGAGCATGGGACCAGCTGGATTTTATGGCCAGATCTGCCATTGACCTGCTGACTATCCTTGACCAAGGCACTGAGGACCAACTTTGAAAAGGTCTTTAGGCACCTATCTATGCATATAGGTGCCTAATAGGATTTTCAAATCACCTAGGTGCCTAACTCCCACTTCATCCCACCCATAAAAGGAATAATATCAATGGGTTATGAGGCTTCATTGTGAAAAAGCTGGACCTGGCCGTTGTGCTCACAAGACAACCACGTGGGAGGGTTCAGCTATGGAATTCGCGTCCCCAGTTGGTCCAACAAGGCCCTTATTGGCTGATATTAATTGCACTTTGCACAGTCTATCTGTGACAGCATCCAGGTTATTTGCACTTCTGCCCCCTCTGTGGTTTGCACAAGAGCATCTCTTTAGGTCTCAGGCTTCCCATCATTACCTCTCTTCATCCCTCTCCTTCCGGATTGGGGATTTAGACCTGCAATCTCCCTGCAATTCATTGTAACTCTCCCAGCAGGTCTGACCATAGTCCAGCACCTGCCATTCGGCTCCCTCCCAGGGGCTATGCCAGCATTTACCAGCAACCACCCAGCTTTCACAAAGCACAGAACATTTATTTTAGGACAAAAGCATTACACAGGAAACATAGCATAAAACAGCCTTCACTTTTCAATGCTTACCAAGTGTCTGCCATCTCCCAAGTGGAGACCCTGGCAGATCCAGTCCTTCAAACCCTTCCAGCAGGGTTTTGCCCTCCTGGTTAATCTCATCAGTTTTCGTATCAAAACGGGGGATGCTAAGTCAGCTCAGGCTGACCCTTTATACCAAACCCCCATCCTTCATCTCCTGCGCCACTTCAACCTTGTCTGACTCAGCCTATGCAATTCCCCTGCCTCCGCGGGTGGTGCTTCTCTGGAGTTATCTATCCCAGGATTTGCAGTAATTATGCCCCCATTGATTTTAGTGCCTGGAGGAAGATAACACTCCTCCTCTCCCCCGAATACCATCCCTACCTCACAAAGATACATATAACACTGATAGATAGAAGTTTATGAATCATCTCTGTGCCTATAGCATCCGGCACATCTCAGTAGAATAGCCTTTTGACATTTCCACGCTTCTGAAGTCTCACATCTGTCACATTATCTGTTCACCCGTTGCTCGATTTTTCCAAGGTGCTGATCACCTGTAACTTCCATTGACTTCAACAGAATTTTGTGAATGCTCCGTGCATCTGAAAATCAACGGTGGCTTGAGTTTCTGTTGTGATTTGGGGAAGCTATTTTTAGATCATGTATTTTTTTTAAATGACACTTTCTTAGATAGCTGCATCTTACAAATATGGAGTGTGTGTGTTAACCATATAGTACTGCATTTAAAGATGTCTGTGAGTCAAGCTCCCCCTTCATTACTTCAAGCATCACTTTTGTTTCACTCTTACGGAACATTCTGCCTTTTGCTCAAACTGTCATATTAAATCACATTGGGGGAATGCATCAAAAGGGTCATTTTGCTGAAAGCTCCATGATGACATTTGCTAGAATATTTTTTCTATCTTCTGTCCAAGATGTTTCACCTTTTGCTCTCCTCACAACGCTCTCCACATGCTCTGTATGGGAGGCCCTTAGCAGCAGCCACTCATTCAGTCAGATGGATAGGCAGCCAGCCATGATTGACAGGGGACCTTGCAGCAAGAGTCTGTCAATATTGACATTCCTCATTACCATGCAAAATAGCGTCAGGGTGCTTGAGATGGTGCCAGTCCCCTACAGCTACCTAGGAGGCACCCTCAGAAAGTCAATCACTTTGGTGGTATACGGAGACCAAGGAGTTCCTTTTAGTTTGTGACTGAAGCAATGTCTTGCAAAAACTCAGGTCTGTGACTAGGTGGGAGATGTCTACACCAAGCAACAGCTGCCCGACGAGCATGTTTCAAGGCTTCACTTTTAGATATTCAATGCTTTAAATAACATAGCACCTGTCCGACTCGGTGGGAGGCTTGTTGCTGTCTCACTTGTTGTGGCAGCTGAGAGTGACAGAACTGACACAGTTGACCATTCCCAGGAAGAATCATGAGAAGATAAATAGGTCTCATGCAGAGGGAAGAGACAGGGACTCCATACAATATAGAAGGGATTCATTGAGGCTGGGGGTATAGACACTCTGGTTGTCTGTGGCTCTCTAGCTTCCAGAATCACTACACAGGATCCCCCTAAATACTGACAAACACAACAGTCATGCTCTAGTCTAGCCAGTGCCTTTCCAGGTGAGGGCTTGAGAGTCTCCCCGCAGCACAGGCTAGCTCATTCAGCCACAGTATACATGTTGTTTCAACTTAAAATGTCTATTTATGCCAAGTGTTTTCATTGCAAGGGTCGGGATATTTGGTTCTCTCATTTTGTTCCATTCCAATTTATTTGGGACACGTCCCATGGCAAATTATGGTTTTAAGGGTTTTTGTTGATTTGTTAAGGGACTCAGAGACCATCAGGCTTTGGGCACACTACTCTGTAAATGTACCTACATCGCAGGGCTGCAGTGAGAAATAGATAGTTATCTATCCGAGAAATAGATAGTTATCTATCCAAATCTCTAAATCAAACTTATTACCCAGTAGACATTAATATAATTTGAGTGGATCATACCGTAGTCCCTCTAAGACACTGATTAAAGATAATTTAAGAGTAAGCAGTCACCTCCACTACGTAGGTTTCATTTTCACAGCAAATGTGCTAGTATTGACATAACGCACAGTGCAATAATTCAGTCAATATTCAACTTTAATAACTTCATAAAAGATTTGGAGACAGCTTCACATACAGAAACAAAACTCTGCACAGCACAGTAAAGAGTGAAGCAACTGGAATTATAGACGCTTAACATCCGCTTGTCTTCAGCACCTTCATCCTTATTCAGTGGCACGGAAAGTTGCTGCACGTTGTTTGGAAAGCAATATGAACCAGAGGAAATATATCCATGGCCAGGCTGTGATGACCCATAATGAAGACCTATGAAAAGTTACTTTTCTTCAGCTAACTTGTAAAACATTTCAAATTAGCATCTTACTGCATGGACTTAATTTTGGCACTTGAACTGCAGATGTGATTGTATGACAGAAACCATGTTATCTGCTGAGTCAAGGGGTTAACTGAAAAGGTGTTTCTGACTTATTAAAAATATTTTTCAAGTGTTTTCCCCCATAAGCCTGGGGGTTGGAGACTTTTTAGCTAAGCACTATGCAAATGAACTAGAGTATAATTATTTTCACATTCTGTTCTAATATAACAGTTACAGCAACAGAAGTTGTTAGTTTTAGTAAACTGTGATACTATCAAAAATATAATTTATTAACCAACATGTACAATAAATTTCACCACTGACTTTAATTTAAACATCCAGCAAAACTCATTTTCCCACAAGCTGACATTTGGTTAAGACAGTGCAGAAGCTATACATTATACTCTATAAACGTACACGGAACAAGCTCAGCTGTTGTCCAAACCTTCGTAGCAGTTTGAGACTCAACAAAAGATGGGTACAAGTGCAGCAGAAAAAAATGGAAGCCTCATAGGAATCTTGCCATTTCCTTCCAAAAAAACCTTTGAACTCACAGGTTTGTAATACAAAGTAGTAAAACTCCTGTGTTCAAGTTACTCAGCAGTTTCAAACACAAATCAATTATAACTTTATATTTTGCAATGACTTGAGTGGTGATATCCTTTATCAGTATTAAGATGAGGGAAAGAGGAAAATATAAGCCCTAACTCTCACAAGCAATATAATGATGGGTAAAACAGTCTTCTCTCTCTAGTCAATTAAGGCTTGATACAGCTCCCACTGACATCAGGGGAAAGGTTCCTATTCACTTCAATGGGATCTAGATCAAGTCCTTTGCTGCAATTATTTATCGTGCCAGTTTGTTTCCTAGACAACTACTTGCAACTATCAAACCAACTAACTGATATTGAAGTGCCAGTAAAACCTGAACATGCTGCTACTACAGTGGGGAAAAAATCACAAGTTTTCCTCTACCCCTCTGTAATACCAGACAACGAGATTCAGCAGAGTTAGATATGCAAGATCTGAAGCCAGCTTGGTAACAAAAGAGCAGGTCTTCTCTGTTAAGGCCTGATATTGCTCACATTGAAGTTTGAATTTAATGACAAAATTTCCACTAAGAGATCAGTATCAGACTCGTAATGAGTCATGGTCAACACTTGCTTTGATATTTGTATTTATTCCTTTTTTTCTCCATAAAGGAGATTTATTTATATTCTGATCCTCTATGGCAGAGGCGATGAGGTGTGCAGGGCCCAGTGTAAAGGATTGCAAGCACACACCTCACCCAGTATGAAACTGCCCACATGGCGCACACATACTGTACTGCAAAGAGGTAACTGGAATGCTTTATTAAAAGCAGTGGATCCCCCACTTGCTCAGTGATTGAACAAAAAGCTGGCTTTATTAAAAGACCAGCAGCCAGCATCTGCAGGCTTGCAAGATTAACAGTGGCACTTCATGTGAGCTAAGCTAGATGTGATCTTTGTTTATATTCTGATACTCCCCATGTTAACTTCATGTGTTCTACATTTTTCATCAGAAACTACCACTTTTAAAGTAATATTAGCTGAAAAAATATTCTTCCCCACTTTTTTGAAGTATTAATATATTTGACTAGTCATCCTGACAGACAAAAAACACACAGAAGAGGGAAAATCCTACAAAAAACAACAAAGCAAAAATGATGTTGTTCCTTGGACGAGGAGATGAGGTCTTATTTTTATTTTAAGACACCACTCACACATCCTTAAAAACTGTAATAAAGGAACTATATTGGGGACAACTAGTGAGAGAACCAAGTTGTATAAAGATCAAGGGGTGGGTAACCTCCGCACAACCCGATCTAGACTGGAAACACCACGCAACTGAAGCTGAGCTAGAAAACCCATGGCATTCGAGAGAGATCCCACAAAAGTGGGAATCTCTATTGTAAAATTGGTGGCCCACCATCCAACCAGCAATATAACTGTGCCCTCTGAGTTTGCACAGTTTGTTCTTCACATTGGCCAGTTTGAAACAACACTGAAGACAGATACCAAAATCTGATAAAAATTGGACAAAGCAGGGGGGTTAAATTATTTTAAACTATGGACTCGCCACCCAAATGTAGCTTAATACAAAAAGAGGCTGTATCAGTAGTGATCAGATAAACATGAATTTAAGCTATTTTTCCTGTCCATAATTGTGACTTTCTTTCAGTATCACTAATAAAAGAAAAAACTTACACTGTCACATTTTGGCTACACAAAATAAATATATTTTATTCACTGAAGACTGGAATCATTGTAGTATTACTTTATAATATATTAGGTGAAGCTTCAGCTTCTTACAGAGTATGCTTGTATTATGCTGGACTGCACTTGCTAACAATAAAGAGACTGATGAACTGAATAAAACACTTTGTAATTCACACCTTTCAGTAAGTTATGGAAACAACAATAAGCTCTCTTATCATGTGATCTACACTAAACCAGAACAATGCTATCTTTTAGCTAAACTTTCCTATAGGTTGATCTTTGCTTAAAATAAAAAGGTACTTCCAAGTCTATGTGCTTTTAACATTGAGAAGAGAAAAATCAACCAGTTAACTCAATATAAAATCTGCAGTATAAAGGAAAATGTAAAAAATGAAAATTAATCATTTATTTTCCTGATCTATTAAAGCATGGAAACAATAATAATAATTTCCAATTCCACAGTGGTTGTACTGTCAAAACATTTTACAGTGTTGTCTTTCAGTCCACTAGTACTTTAGGGAAAGCAAGTGCCTGGGAACCAGTTGTTCTGAATTTCAAATGAGCATGTCGCATGCATTCTCTTACACAAAGGATTTTTTTTTATGCCTGGGTTGATACATTCTAGATCTATTTTAAAGCTATATAATACCTCACACTCCATTGTGTGGCAAATTAAATAGTGCAAAGTGCCGGCCATTAAACACAGGAATCTGTGCCACTCTTCTGAATTTTCAATCTGCTGATTTAGGGATACTCTGAACTTGGGCAACTTACAACTCAAACTTGTCCTGTCCTGCAGAATGGAAGAAAAGCTCAACACCACTTTGCTGCCTTTATCCTGATCCCCAATGACTGAGACAACATATCTGAAATCCCACAGTTGGGATTTACAAGACAAACTAATGAAAGGACAGAGGAGAAGAAATCCAACAGCACAGAGGATGTTTGGACATGGGCTCATTTCCCACTTGAACGTGGATCTGTCAAAAGGGCTTTATTATAGAAAGTTCCATTTATCAGGAACTGCAGGTGATATCTGCACTCCTTAAAGCATAAATCTTCTGATGTGTGGCAGCAACTTCAACGCCATAAAACCAGCTGAAGAGAACCCGTGCACTTTGTTATAAGTAACGGGTACAACCTACCTAAGAATCCTGCTCTCAAAAACTGCCCTTCTAGTGACGTTTGAAATACTTAGGATGCTCCATTTATTTCAACAGTTCACAGCAAACCTGCAGTAGAAACAGATGCTTGTTTTGGCAACTGCGAAGCATTTTAAAATGCGACTCTTTCCAGGTATACATTTTCCTCACCACTGCGTATATTAATACGTTACCAAGTAAGTCTCTTTATCTTGCCATTTTTATATCATCAAATTGTTCCATGCAGATCTATTTCAGCATGTAACTACTTACGACGAAGAACATTGTGTTCAGTCCCCAAGTAAGTTATGGTTAAAAACTAAACTAATCATGAACACAATGTATTAATAAAAATATATTGCAGAACAGACCAAAAGGCCTACATTTTTAGTTTAAAATTAAAAATATAAATCACAGACATCTTGGGCCTGCTTCTGCCCTTTGTACTGTAGTTGTAATGAAAATATTCCATCAACAAATGACCCCCCACCAAGATAGTAATAAATAGGGTTTTGAGTTACATTTGCCACAAACATGCTAAAAAGCACGTTACAGACCTTTTGTAAAGATATTTGAGAATGCGTGTATGTTTTTCTCATACTCCTCTAATGTTAAGATACGTGACAAGCTGTTTTGGAAATCAGTCAAACCTTGAACCCAGAGATACAGGGGCCAGCTCTCAGCAAGATTACAGGACTCACTGTTCACCTCTCAAACTACTCCAGGATTTCCGTCAGCAGACGGAAAATAAATATGGAAAATATGTATGTATCTCTCTGATTTTTTCATGCAAGATGGCAGCTATTTCAAAAATAAATCAGTGTGACAAACAAAGATACTGATCTCCTAGAACCTGAGAGAGCAGCTCCATGCAGGCCTTCACTTCAAAAGCAGGCTGAGTTCTCCCTGCTCACCCCCCACTCCTCCAGCAGAGGCTGTGTCTTGCAGTGATGTCTGGAAGGAAGGTACTGCTTTTAGTAGGTGGATTTGAACACATCAGTCAGATGCAAAGGCTCAATCTACTGCCGTAAGAGCTCTTTGATGGGGAAACTATTGAGGGGAGTGGGGGCAGGGAACAGAAAATGGCACACAAATGTAACTGGGATCCTTAAATTGCTGCCATCCTTGCATGCCTGTATACCCCTAATCCTGGTGATAGTGGGAGAAAATTACAAGTAACAAGTGAAAACTGGGCTGCCATGCGGGAGATATATTTTTTAAATTATGTGTCCATTTAACACTGTTCAAGAACTAAAACATCTTTAAATGACATGAAATATCAACCTAAGTAGCTCCACATGTGAAAAACACTAACAAAAAATACTGGAGACTGAGGCCCTTGAATTAGTTTGATTTATATGTTGTCCTGGAGGAGAACAAGGGTGTTAATACTTGTAAAAGCTTGATCGTTACATTTCCAAAAAGTTTTTGCAGCTCATCCAAAATTGATAGGGCAGGATTTAAGTGCCTCTTAGTGTCCTGACTGAGCATTTCTGCTATTTTGGAGTATGCACACATGTACACAAACACACAGGATTCCAGTACCAACGAGATACACAGTCTAATGCAGCTTTAAGCTGGCAACGCTCCTGAGTAGCTTTAAGTGTTTATCAACTCAGTAGGTCAAAAGTCTGCAGACACTGGGTGGAGCAGCAGTATGCCACAAAACTAACAGTTCGCCGCCTGGAAAAAAAAAAAAAGGATAGAAAAAACAGTTGTCAGTTCAGGATTAAAGTAACTGGCCACCTTTCACAGCAGACAATTTTTTTGGACTGTAAAAATAGAGGATAAGCCCTGGCCAACTATCTAAACAGAAGATTTTTAATTTTGGTTTGTGAAAACAGCAAGAGCTTTTTCTTTCTGCACAGTGTTTTGCTGAGTGTTACTGCCAGTAGGTTTAATGGCTAAGAGGAGAGAACCCTTTGAATTCCATTTCTCTCATGTGTTTAAATTACTGCTTGCAAGCATGAAATAACTGAATTCTGACAGCCAACAGTAGGTTTGAGTGAGTCTACAAGAAACCAAAAAGAAAAAAAGGGGAGATCAGAACTCCAGAGAGGATGATCAGTGGGCTTTGCTGTTATGTTGGGCTAAGTGCCGTACAAATCCACATGAAGGGGCAATTTCACTTCCTTCAACTGAAACTCTCTCCCCCTATAACCTCACTAATGACCTGACCTCCTGCTTAGGTAACGCTGAAGTTGATTTTTAATCCACAAAACCAAGACTGACACTTTGCCCATGTTATTGTAGGGAAACAGATTTACACAGCCTCTTAAATTGGAAACCCAGTCCACCTTTTCTGAGCACTCTCTTCCATAACCCTCAGCCCCAATACATTTTATCATAGAGGCAAATAAATGCTAGTCTTCCCAGCAGAGGAAAATTATATAGACAAACAAAAATTGATGTGCTAACTGTTCAAACCCCCAGCTTCCCCACCCTATGTTTCTATGTTGTACATGGACATGGTAAACTCTTTAGGATAAGGATCTTGTCTTCCAATCTCTCTCTAAAGCACCTAACCACAGTATTGTCATTACATAAATAATAATAATATCATGCCAAACATGTGTGCTGCAAAGATAAGAACACCAGAGCATCCTTAAGTCTGAATTTCTGTGGATTTGCATCACAAGCCTACAGCAGCTGAAAGTTCTGTGGCTGGATACTCTATGACAATCCATTCTGGACCAGGAAGGTGATGGGTGTTCAATGTAAGTGCATATGCTAAAATACTTGGGAGATTTTAGCTAAAAAGTGAAAAATGGGCAGTAATGTATATTTTAAATGAAACAGGTATTTTAGAGTCTCAGCATGGCAACGTAAGGGATTAGTACACTGAATCATAGCAAAACTTAATTTGGTGGAAAAATATGGTATTGTTTTTAACATTTGCAACAATAATTTCTTCCTGGACTAGAATCTGCCTGGAAAGTTTCAGCACAGTAAGAATTTTAATAATCCCTGGAAAATAAGGGTTTGTGTTGGAGGTGTTCATTGACTCTTAACCATAGTTTTGTAGCAACCATAAAAATTAGGTCTCTTCCATCTCTTTAGGAATCCAGCCATCTCCTGCCACTGTAGGATCATTACATACAATATAAAGCACAGCAGTTTGTCCACTCTAGTTTTGGATGTCCCAAGAAAAGAAATGTCCATCATTTGCTTAGGAAACTATACAAAACACACTAATCCATTTTGCTGCCTGGAAAAAATTTCCTGACAGCTTGAATACTTTTTTCTTAATTTCATCCCATTATGTCTTGTTATAACCTCTTGTGCTGGTGGAGTTTAAACATCTGACAGTCAGAATTGCAACAGAACAGCAAGTTGAAGAGCACTGTCTTTACAATCAGAAGAGCTTTCTAAGAAAGGAGATGGCTTTTCTAAAATAGCAGTTATGGTGCTTCCTGGCTGCCGTCCAAATTTAAGATGCACAAGTTGTTTTCATTTCATAAAGCTGTATTGCTCATAAATCAGAGCAGCATTATGCTACAAACTCTCAGCACAAGAGGCTGCCATATAACTTGAGAAAAATTATACCATCTGCTTGAATCAGCAATCCGATTTTTTTATTTTCTTCTTTAAAGTTTTCCTACTGACAAAACTTTTTTTTTTTCTTTTGCTGCTACAGAAGAATTACTGGCAAATTAACAAGTTTTCAACAGAGCAAGAACTGAATTTAGTATTACCGGTATGTATGGGGCTAAAATATCATTCTCAGTAAAGACATCTATTAATGCCTATCTTTTCTTTTCCATGTTTAAGAAGAGACTGTCTAAGGAATTGTTTACCAACTTTTCTAAGGAGAACCTAGCTCTCAGGTTTGTTTGTCCAAGAAAATATGACATCATTTCTTGTTAGCAAACTAGATTTCTGAAAATACTGAACTGCATTGTGAGTAGTTCTCATATTCTTGTTATGTATGTGCCTATGTCCTCATGGTTCAGCTATTAGCCCTGTTTCATGGAGAAAGATTTCTACACATTTCTCCACACTGCCCCTATAAACATGGCATTGTCGCATGGGCAAGGGACATTCCCACCTGAGAGGGGAGGGATAGAGCACCCACATGCTTATTCTCTGTGCTTTATCACTAACCAGGTGCACAGCCACAGGGTGTTTTCTATGATGGAACCTCCTCTCAGACACAAAGAAGGGAAGAAACTCAAGTCAAAACAAACTATGGAGAAGGCTCAAGAGAGGTCCAAGCTAGGATGTTGTTGCTGATTCTCCTCACTGACTGAAAACACCCCTTGACACCAGGCAGAAGGCAGGCTCCTAGGTATGATGTTGCTATACCTCCCTTCTTGGCAAGATACTAAACTTCTCTCTGGTTGATAATTATGGGTGCATTAATTGACCAGCATGACTAACTTAAGTCTGAAAATGAACAAACTCCCCACCTGCCTCAGTTTCCTCATAAAGCCTCAGTGAAACAGAATTACCTTTCTCTGTACAACTCAAATTTTAAACAAAGTTAGGTCTGTGAGGACAGAGGGTTTCACTCACCTCTCACTAAAACCTGTATCCCACCTGCCCATGTATTAGGCACCTACCCCAGCTCAGGCTAGTAGGTGGTGCTGGAAAAGCACTACAAAATGACCAATGTTCAGCATTAAGTTACTCTGCATTTCTACCTGCCTGAGGAACATTACTCCCTAGTTTTAATCTCTTGTTCCATTATGCTACCAGGCAAGTGAACACAACTGTGTAGGTTTGGCTGCTTCACTACACAGCCTTGCATGCATGTTCACATTTGCTGTGACCATAGAAACTGAACTGTTTGTAATCACATTTCACTAGCAACCACCATCTTCAGCACAGCACCCTTCCACTGCACACCCCTTATTTGCTCATAATGAAGAAGAGCATTTTAGCTGCAGATTATTTGAAATACACTCTGATAATGGCTGCAATGCCCCCACCACAGGCTTTCATTTTTGCCTTTAGCAAAAGAAACCAATATGCCTTGTGGCATTTTATTTGGTGGTTGCATTTGCCTCAGGTACAGGGGTGAAGAGACCAGGTGAAGGATTGCTGTTTGGTAATAGTTCCTGCCTGACTCACAGAAAACCCTCCCCATGGATTTCCTGATCACCCACGTGCTGTTCTATCAGGAATAGTTGAGTCCCACAACATCAGAGCCAATAGTCAACCTCAAGGCTGTTCCAGATTTATGGAAATTAATCTATTGTAAATAAATGCGTAAATAAGGTAACTTTAGATTAAGAACAATCTATACTGGGTGAGACTGATGCTTGCTGGGAGGTACCAAGAGTTGTGAGGCACCTCAAACTACCTGCCCTCCGCATGAGAAACCCTTGTCTGTGCCTCCTGGGGGCAGCTCCCCAACTCCACTGGCCATAAGCTACACAAGCACTGCTCTCAAGATCTTGCAGGCCCTGCTGTCAATCTATGGGTTAGCAACTGGCACACCCCAGCCCACAAGCCCTCTGCATGTCGCCTTGGAGTATCCAGCTGCTGATCCACTGGATACTCACAGCATTCACAGATTCACTGCTTCCAAAAAACCAAAACACCACAGCTTAATGGTTTCACCTCAGATCACTCTCCACGTAACACACAGCACTTAGATACGTTGATAGTGAAATCAAGTATACATTTATTTAACACAAACATTCAAGTAGTACATGTAGAAGTATTGGAAACAAATGATTTGTTTAGAGATTCAATGGGGCCCTAAAAATCTAAGCTGAGAGTGTCTGAAACAAGAGGACAAGTGACTGGGATGTAAGGTTAGCCTGCTATTTGCTAAGCAGGAGGTGCCCCAAGAGTCCATAGGGTTTGCCGCATTTGACCATCTGTATGGGAGACAGATCAGAGGTCCCCTGGATCGCCTTAGAGATTCCTGGGAGGGTGGCACTGAGGCAACAGGGGAACTAGTGGCTGAACATGTGCAGAGGTTCAGGAAGGATTTAAAATCCCTGATGGGGATTAGTGAGGTTTTACTGCTCTAAGGCCAGGCAGCTCAGAAAGAATGGTATGATCTCAATACCTGTGATCGATCATTTGATGTGGGTGATTTGGTTCTGGTGTTACTTCCTATAAATAAACACAAAATGCACAATTCATGGGAAGAGGCTTCTGAGGTGGTAGAAAGAGTTAGCAATGTTACCTGCAATATACTAAGGCCCCACAGTGGGGTTACACCTCCAACTGTGCAAATCAACAGGTTAAAAGTACACCACAATCGTGAAGCCATTGTAAACAAGATTTACTGTGCAGATGAGGACTGTGAGATAGCCCCTCTTATTGATTTGGTGACTGAATGCCACAGTGATACCAGATTAGAGGGCACAGGGAAGGGGGGGAGGGAAGGGATAGCTCAGTGGTTTGAGCATTGGCTTGCTAAATCTAGGGTTGTGAGTTCAATCCTTGAGGGGGCCATTTAGGGATCTGGGGCAAAATCAGTACTTGGTCCTGCTAGTGAAGGCAGGGGGCTGGACTCGATGACCTTTCAAGGTCCCTTCCAGTTCTAGGAGATAGAATATCTCCATTAATTAATTTATTTATTTACTGATATGAAGGGTTAAACCTAACTGAAAAGGCAAATATGGTCATGCTGCAAAATCACCGACAGGTATTTTCCAGCAGGTCAGGCCTGACTCACAAAACGGTCCATAAGATTAACACTGACGGACCACAGCCAGTGTCCAGCAGAGCATACCAGACAACTGGCAAAATGCAGGAGCAAATTTGCGAGGAGGAAGCAAGCATGCTAGACATGAGAATAGTTACAGAGTCAAACAACAATCCCTGGGCTTCTCCAGTTGTTATGGTCCCCAAAAAAGCTTAATGCTGTCACAAGTTCCTGGGGCCTACCCTATGCCCAGAATCAATGACATAATGGACATTTTAGGCAGGGCAAAATTACCAAGGACTCTGGATTTTAAAAAAGGCAAATCCCCTTAGACAGTGAAGCACAGAAAAAAAAATTCACCTTCATAACCAATTCAGAACTTTGTGAGTTTGAAGTGTTACCTTTTAAGTTAATTAATGTAGAAGCCACATTTCAGAGGCTCGTTAATCAAGTTTTGGCCAGGTTTCAGGGCTTTGCTCATGCCTCCATAAACGATACTATAATATTCAGCCATTACTGGCAAGATCATAAGGATGATGTGGGAACTGTGCTGAAGAGACGCAAAGATGCTGGTCTTGAAGTAAAAGTGACAAAATGTAAGATGGGGAGGCCAAAAGTCCCTTATTTAGGCTACTGGGTAGAAGAGGGATAGATTTGTTCGAATCCTTTAAAAGCGGAGTCCATTGTTAACTGGCCCGTACCTTGAACCAAAAAGCAAGCTCAGTCTTTTATAGGTTTGGCAAATTATTAATGCTGGCTTGTGGAAGGTTTCAGCGACATTATGTCTGCAAGTACAGACCTCTGCAAAAACAGACAGCCTGACAAGGCGGTTTGGACTGCAGCCTGTCAAGGAGGCTTTGATAAAGTGAAAAGAATTTCATTAGAGAAACTCACTTGCATCTGAAGAAGTGAGGTTCTTACCCACGAAAGCTTATGCTCCCAATACTTCTGTTAGTCTCAAAGGTGCCACAGGACCCTCTGTTGCTCATTAGAGAAACTGGTTCAAGCCAGTCCTAGCTTTGATAAGATGGCTGAACTCTTCACAAACACATCCAATACAGGTTTGGGAGCTGTGTTAATGCAAGCGGGCCAAGGCAATAAAAAGCATCCTATAGCTCAAGTAAAAAAAATGATCCCCTTCCTCACACTGAGGAAAATTTTCTGTCACAGAAAGATAATGTTATGCAATTGTGTGGGCAGTCAGCAGCTAAGGCCTTACCTATTCCACAGGAAGTCCAGAGTCCTAGCAGAGCACAGTCCATTGGCATGGTTTCACAGAACAAAAGGTACCAACTCCAGGCTGCTACGTTGGAGAGTGCTCCAAGAATGTGATATGGAAATTGTACATATGAAGGGAAGGAAAATGTGGTGACACATACACTGACCAGGCAACTGGACAGGAGCCAACTGGGCAGGAGCTAACCCTACGGCACCAATGTAAGGGAGAAGATATGACCCAGGGACGCCTGGGTGCTAACTGGCAGATGGCACAGGGTTTCACACGGATCCATTAGGTCAGATAATTGCATAATAGTTCACCAGAGGTGACATACCTCAGACGTGTTCCTTTCAGGCAGAAGGTAACAGACACCCATCTCCCTGTCTGGCCATTTGTGCATTGGGATGCCTCATAGTGGAGGTCTATTTGTATACTGAGCCACAAGCAAAAGAAGAGATTTCAAAATCTACAACAGAGGATTCTACAGGAATAAGAAAACAGGTGGGGGGGGGGGGAGAGAAGGGGGGAAGAGTGTCCTGTGTATGGATAAACAAAAAATTGCTCTGGTATATCTTGGAGTACAAAGTGAGACGCTGGGTCCTTCAGCAAAAAGGCCAGCTGACAGCATTCTTGTCTCATGAAAAGAGGGTCACAGCCAGCCAGCTGCAAAATGATGCAAGGATTTGGGGAGAGCAATATTGGTTAGACATGAGAGTATCTTGTTAATCAAGTTTAGGCTCTAGAATATATGATTTTATTTTATACGTAATCATTTTTTGCCAATACTTCTACTTGCTACTACTTGAATATTATGCTTTATTAAATAAACTTATACTTGACTTTACTATAAACATATCTACGTGCTGTATGTTAAGCGGAGAAGTGATCTGAGGTGGAACTGGGGTGTACTGTTTCTTCAGAAGCAACAAATCTGTGAATATCACCAGCGTCCACTGGAACAGACTGGACACACGGGCTGCGGTGCGCCAACTGCTAACGTAATGTGACAGCAGGGCCTGTAAAGCCTAGAGGGCAGTGCTTGTGTTGCCCGTGGAGTTGGGAAGCTGACACATGGCAGGCACGGACCAGGCTTCATCACGCTACGGGCACGCAATAGCAAGGTGCCTCACAACCCTGAGTACCATCAGCAAGTATCATGGTGACTACTGTTTCCCTTGTTAGTAAACGCACAATCAAATGCTGGTCCATGCCTGGGAAATGACAGAAATAAATATGACGTGTCCCCTTTGATAGGAGATCTTAGGGAAAAAAAAAGACTTTAGCCCATTAAGGCCGCCAAGCTAAAAAAATTCCTCAAACTCCAGAAAGATGTTTTTCTTCCCAAAAGCAGCCCCTGTGGAAGGTCTGAAACCCCAGTCTAATTTTCTGTAATTACCCCTGGTGCAGGCCTGCCATTGGAGTCTCCCTCAAGGGAAAGAGCTTTGGGTAGACAATGGTAAACATGGGCTGGCTGCAACGGTGACAGTGTCCCAGAGGGCAGTGCAGTAATTCCAAGAGACTTTTAGGTAATGAGATTGGAGTCAGGAAGCTGAAATCTAGGGAAGAAAAGAAACATAAGTTAAGATCCTGGATTGTAACAAAACAAATTCATGATAAGGTTCAACATAGTAAACATGTTCCATGACCCCTTGGTATACGAAATATCTCACTAATCCTCTCGGTAACATCTGGCCATGTCAAAGAAGTCGTAAACTAAAGCCAATTATTTGCAAATAAGATGAAGCCCATAATGGTACTTGCAATGTAAATAAGCAAGGGAAGTTAACAGAAAACTGCAGGCATAGGATTAATCTGACCCAAACAGCTAGATGAAGGTGCTACAAGCAAATGCTACAAGCAGTAAAACATTTCTAAACAGAGGCATTGGCTGACTCAAGCAAAACTTAGAATTAAAATGTGGAGGATTTAGTTAAGTGTGAGTCATTAAATTAGATCTATTAACTCAAGTGAGGTTCCCTGTCCTAATCAGTGGCTATTCAATATTCAACAATACAAGATTCTAGGAAGGAAGTCAGTATCAATTTCTTTACATAATTCAATAAATAACCACCCCGCAGCACAGAACAGTTATACAAACCCCAAACAATTAATCATCCAGCAATTCAAAATTGCCAACTATAATCAAAGCCATACCCACAGCCATCTCTGAAAGACGCAGCAAATACACAGCCTTATTAATATGCCCCACAGGTCAACAGATCTCGCTCTTCTATACCCAAGAGGCTCCAGTGCCCCCATGTGCTACAGCTGTGGGAAGTATGATTTCTCAGTTGGGCAGGCCCCAGGCCACTTGGGACTTTCACAAGTCAAAGCCAACATCTGAAACTCCAACAGAAAACAAAGAGGCAGCCAGTGCTGCACACTAGTTTAGGTGTTAACGGATCAAGATGAGGGGCAGAATTTAATAAAGAGACTTCTAGAATTTGCACCGTACTCAGTTTCCAAATACATGTAAAGTGTAACCCCATGTACAGTGCAATCCAGGAGGCTAATTTTGAGGTGACAAAGGCCTGGATAACAGAAGATGGTCTGCATCTAACAAAAGAGGTCACAACTTGCTGACCAGGCAAAGATCGAGGAAAGCCAGCCTGGTCACTGCGGTAATACGATTTTGTAACACTAGCTGAGGATCTAACGCCACCCTTGAAATTGCAAACACGAGCAACCAATAATGGACCAAAGAGGGTGATATTACCTCTGCCACATCCTCCATCTCCTTCCCACCACACATTTCATCCCTGTCTGGATTGAGCTTTACTAGTTTGCCCTTGACGATGCCCCAGTCTCAACCAGATTTTGACTGTCACCCAAGGTGTTGCCCATCGCCTTTAATAATGGTTACTATAACCAGACTAGAAAGATACAAAATCAACTGTAGTGCAGAAATTTGAGGATAGGGAAGATACTTAAAATCGGTGACTCCTCATCTCTCAAGCACTGGCCAAAGCCATAATGCTTGCAATCTTACACAAGTTTTCCTGCACCCTGCCAACACACTTCATATTGATTGTGCAACACTACCCTGCCTTTCTAAACTAAAACCTTGCTTGTGACAGTCTTGCCATACTGTGTGGTGGTTGTGACATGGATAAATCTTTATGAGAAAAGAGATAAGATTACAATCATCTCTGATTTAAAGATCTGAATTCTGCTTTCCAGAGGAGAGAAGTTAATAATCCCTTTTGCCCCAAATCCCCAGCCTGTCTTCCAAAAGAGATTAGAATTTCACCCATGCACACATGTACACAGAAAATTGCACCCTGTGCTGTATGATCACTGTACTGTTATAATCTTGGTATTTGAACAACTCCCTGTTTTTTTCCCCTAAGTAAAAGAAATCAGAAACACACAACCTCTATCAGGTCATTAATTCATCCCCCCAGCACTGCAGAATTGTTTCCTCCAATATAGTTTCCTGTGTTTGGCCCACTCTTAACATGTGGCTTCCATCACTGGCCTAAATAAATAAAAATGTTTGGGGCAGAGAGAAGTCCAAGCAGCAGACTGTCAGCTCTTCACTGTACACTTTTTCTTGGCAAAAGGAACTACTTCAATGGTTATGATTCACGACAATAATTCCAGTCCAAGCTTTTCCCTGATTAGCCTTTTTACATACATCTCCTTCCATGGTTCACAAATTCCCAAAGCACTGAATATGGCAGATCCACAACATTCCCAAAGCTAACAAAGCCTGAACCCCCAAATTACTCTTAAATATTGGTATCGCATGTGGGAGTATGATGTATAACCAGGGGAGCCAGGGGCCGGTTTTCAACAAAGAGTGTGAACTGGAGCAGAACTAAAGCAACTCAGCTGTCATGCTGTACTGAAATGGCCAACGGCTGCTAACATTTCTTCTGCCTTCTGTATAACAAGTCTGCCAGTTTAGGAACATGCTGCCTGGCAAGGAGTTGCATTGTTGGACAATGCATCTAATCTTGCCTCGGGAATAATGATTTCTCCCTCTTCTATCCCATTAAAGTCAGTTTCTTCTCCACTGCAGACTGTGAAAAGCCTGCATCCGTTTACATTGTTCTCTCCCCTCCCCCCACTCCAAATTCTAACCACCACTTTACCTTTGGAGCCCAGCGTTTAGCAATGTCTTTTGGGCCAAAACCTTTCTGTTGATCACTTAAATGTAATTTGCTGGAATAGACATTTTAAAACACTGATGTTTGCAAAGCACTCTGAAGAGCTCTATAAATGCTACTGTCACCTCTGAAAAGACCATGCATTTGCTGGGTCTTGTCCAACTCTGAAGGATGTGAATAGACAATTAAAGTACCTTTTAAAAACCTGTAGTAGGTGTTATAGAGTGTCCTCATGGCTAGCTCTTGCAAAGGCAGCACGTGATCGGTCTCTGTCCCTATAGACTTCACCTCTGCTGGGAGGAACACAGTTAACTGTCCCGATGAAAAGGAGAGCAGCTTCACCTCTGAAACCTGAATAGGGGAGCCACAGCTGGAGGAATACAAACGGTTCAGAATGCAGTTAGCCAGAACAAAAGTAACCAATGGGGAAACAATATGCAATCAGCCCAAAGTGCACTTTACACTGTTCTACAGAACACTGCCTTCCTAGAATAAGAGCTCACTCTTGTACACAGTGTGCGTTTCAGATTGAAATGAATTTAGTACACAGTCTCACTGCCTGTAACAGGCTAGATGTGGCCCATTTGGAGGTCTTTACTAATCAAGTAATACCCAATACCTAGAAAAAATGAGAACAGAGCCACAAGGTGAACCAAGGACATTGACTAACAAAGTCTAGTGTCCCTAGCTTTGCCTCAGAGTCCCTCTTGTTTAGCCAGACACTACGGTAAATGAACTGTACAAACTGTTTTTTACTATTACAAAATATTTTACTAATGGGTCAATGTCTTACCTGACAATTGGGTTTCTGTGCTTTGAATCAACCAGCTCAGAATGATAATGGATTTCCCACTCACAACCCGTCAGGCAAAATATAGCCAGAAGGCATTTAGTGCTTTAAGTGCCACTGAATGCTGCTTTCCCCCTCCCAGAGTTCCCCTGAAAAGACGTTGGTGAAAATAAGAAGATAACCCAGCAAAATCAGCAAACTCTGCCCTTTCCAGCCCAAGTTCAGAAGAAGGGGAGTTCTCGGGATCAGTGGATCCAAACAGAGCAGTTTAGTTTGTTGGTAAAAAAAAAAAAAAATCCCTACTTGATTCCTGCTGCAGTCTATCCAGACTATTAAAAAGCCAGGAATGACACAAAAATTGGTATTGTTTATAACAGCTAAAAAATTGGAAGCAAAAGAGCAGCCTTGTTAAGGTCAGATCTAACAAACAGAACAAGAAAAGGGGCAAAGTAACTAAATTGTCAACTTGTCCAGGTATTAGGATCTGGTTTCTTTACCTGGTCTCAATAGACCTGAACAAAGAAAAGGAAAGAAAAAAAAAAAAAACACAACTCCACGTCCTAGATAACAAGGAACTTCAATTCCACGGGACAGAGGATGAAAGTGTCAGGAGAACTGATGAATGGAACACAGCATCAAGCAGCAGACTGACAAACCTCTCCACTGACTTCAGTCAATATTTATTCTTCCTTACAAAGTATTGATGGGACGGAGGAAAGTCAGGAAATAAAAAAATCAAATGTATCACGTCAGGCCTCAACAACCTGTGCCTACAATACAGGATCTTTCAGTAAATACAAAGGAAGGGAAATGTTCTGGTGTGAGGAATTGAATTTAGCTGATCAATCCCCTATTAACCTCAATAGATAACACAGGTAAAATGCACTGAATACTTACTTCAATATCAACTGAGCCTCACATCTACTTTATGGCCTAGGTTATTAATAGCCACCTCTCCATCCCCCAAAGTTGCAAAATAGAATGGTAGCATGTTTAAGGGGACAACTGTATAAATTTCTGCCAGGACATGTCAGGAGGAAAAATACTGCCGTAAGAATAAATAACTGGTTATTAATAGGCATGAGGGATGCACAAAAAACGCCATGATGTAAGAAAGAGAAAAAATACCATCCCCCTTCTCGCATATAGTGATCCTCTGTGTGGCTAGGAAAAACTAAAACTCCATGTTAAAAGTGGAGTTGCAGAACACTTTAGTAAATATACCACAGGAGTAAAACTATGATCATATACGTTCAGAAGGAATGACAGGATCAAAACAGTAAATCGATCAATGGAAGAACAGCAAATCCAATCCAGGGAAAGTGAAAACAAAAATTTCAAGTGCTGAGATCACCACATATATAAAGGTGATATTTCAGCCAGCCTGACAACAGAATTCATGGATTCATTACTTGAGCAATGTAATTTACATTTTATTTTCAGAGTCTTAGCTTTAAATTAGCAACAAGTCATCAGTTTTCCTGTCCAGACAGTGACCAGATAAAGCATTAAACAACCATATCTTCATTCCAGGCCTCTAATCCGTTTACCTGACCAGTGAAGACCTTACACCAACCACTAATGCTTACTATTGCAAAGGACACAGAAATGCTTTAGCAGAGAATTAGTATACCATTTCAACATCCATTCAGTACATTATTAACTCTATTTGAGCACGTTGTTCCTTATACCGTTAACAGTTACCCTGTAGAAGAGGAGATGAGTGTGCTACCAGCAAGTGGAGTTTCTTTTATGTTAGATTTTT
>NC_048307.1:77265905-77317212 GCF_013100865.1 Trachemys scripta elegans | reverse complement strand
ATTGTTTGGTTTTCTCAGTACTGACACTATTTAAATTTATACTAAGCAATAAAAGGGTACCCATCCAATGCTCTGGGCACCCTTGACAATTTTCTAAAAATATGCTGAAATGTATTTCTGAGTCCAACTGTGTAGCCCTATATATCCTGACCAAGCTCTGCACCTTCCTTTTGCTTGTCTTTGTAGATCAGGTGATTTTCCATTCTGTTCCAGTAAATGGCTTTAGGAATTGTGTTCTAGAATTGAAGATGAAACTACTGAGCTATATATTACTCTTTGTTTGAAGATGGTGAACCGGACTTAAAAATTCTCCAAGTATCGAATGCAAATCCTACAACTTCTGAAAACAAAAATTCCATTGCAAGAAACTGGAGTCTGGCTTTTTGTTGTTTACAATTAAAACAATTTGTCACGATTCATAAAATGATTTAAATAAAGTAATTATGGACCATTATATCTAGAGCAGGGGTCGGCAACGTTCAGCATGTGGCTCGCCATGGTAAGCACCCTGGCGGGTCGGGCCAGTTTTATTTATCCGCTGACGCAGCAGGTTCGGCCGATCGCGGCCCCCACTGGCCGCGGTTCGCCGTCCCGGGCCAATGGGGGCAGCGAGAAGCCGCGGCCAGCACATCGCTCGCCCGCGCTGCTTCTCACTGCCCCCATTGGCCCGGGACGGCGAACCGCGGCCAGTGGGGGCCGCGATCGGCCGAACCTGCTGCGTCAGCGGATAAATAAAACTGGCCCGACCCGCCAGGGTGCTTACCATGGCGAGCCACATGCTGAACGTTGCCGACCCCTGCTCTAGATATAATGGTCCATAATTACTTTATTTAAATCATTTTATGAATCGTGACAAATTGTTTTAATTGTAAACAACAAAAAGCCAGACTCCAGTTTCTTGCAATGGAATTTTTGTTTTCAGAAGTTGTAGGATTTGCATTCGATACTTGGAGAATTTTTAAGTCCGGTTCACCATCTTCAAACAAAGAGTAATATATAGCTCAGTAGTTTCATCTTCAATTCTAGAACACAATTCCTAAAGCCATTTACTGGAACAGAATGGAAAATCACCTGATCTACAAAGACAAGCAAAAGGAAGGTGCAGAGCTTGGTCAGGATATATAGGGCTACACAGTTGGACTCAGAAATACATTTCAGCATATTTTTAGAAAATTGTCAAGGGTGCCCAGAGCATTGGATGGGTACTCTTTTATTGCTTAGTATAAATTTAAATAGTGTCAGTACTGAGAAAACCAAACAATTTAAGAGTGATATTGGCATATGCAGGTATTTAAGTCTCTTTTGCAAGACCAAGTAAATAATCCTGTTTTTGTTCAACTATCTGTTCAGGCATCTGCTTGGAAAGGGGGGAGTGGCATGGTATATTTACATTATATTTGGTCAATCTATTTAGCAAATAATATACTAATTCTGCATGGACACAAACTTAAGAAAGGTGAATTTTAAAACCAAAAGAGAAAATACACAACAGCACTCGCTTATAGAGTATATCTACCCTGCATTACAACACAAGCACAGGACTATTACTGGGGTACATCTGGGAATGTCAGCCTATGAGTAGGTAGGTGCAGGTTTTCCTCAGACCAAACGGGGGTTTTGCAAGCAGTCACATTGGACATATCTACACTAGGAAAGGTTGACAACACCTGCACTGTCTACATTAATTGCAAATCATTAGTTAAAATGTGGTAACATTTTAAAAACACAATCAATTCTCTCAGACATGCCTAGTAAAAAAGCCCTCATCTGAGAATGAACAACTTGCCTCCTTCTCTAGTCAGTAGAGATCAGCCAGTAGTCAGAAAGTAGCACATTAAATCTTGAAATTACAAGTTCTAGAAAACGTTAGGGAATCAAACCACAGTTGGTTGAGTAGAGAAGATGAGGAGTTATCTGTAAACTGACAAATGAAAAGCCACATTCTAAGAACATAATTTGTTGGGGAAAAGTCAACAGGGTTTTTGTAAAGGGAAATCATGCCTCACGAATTTATTAGAATTCTTTGAGGGGGTCAACAAGCATGAGGGCAAGAGGGATCCAGTGGGTATAGTGTACTTCAGATTTTCAGAAAGCCTTTGATAAGGTCCTTCATCAAAAGGTCTTAAGCAAAGTAAGCTGTCATGGGATAAGAGGGAAGGTCCTCTCAGGGATTGGTGACTAATTAAAAGATAGGAAACAAAGGGTAGGAATAAATGATCAGTTTACAGAATGGAGAGAGGTAAATAGTGGTGTCCCCCAAGGGTCTATACTGGGACCAGTCCTATTCAACATATTCATAAATGATCTGGATAAAGGGGTAAACAGTGAGGTGGCAAAATTTGCAGATGATACATAACTATTCATCAATGATTTAGATCAGTGTTTCCCAAACTTGGGATGCTACTTGTGTAGGGAAAGCCGCTGGCAGACTGTTTACCTGTCCTGTTCGCAGGTCAGGCTGATCGCGGCTCCCACTGGCCGCAGTCGGCCGGACCTGCGGACGGGACAGGTAAACAAACCGGCCCCCCAGGGGCTTTCCCTAAACAAGCGGCGTCCCAATTTTTCGCTATGCCCGCGCCGCTTCCAGCAGCTCCCATTGGCCTGGAGCGGCGAACTGCGGCCAGTGGGAGCCGCGATCAGCCTGACCTGCGAACAGGACAGGTAAACAGACCGCCCCCCCAGGGGCTTTCCCTAAACAAGCGGCGTCCCAAGTTTGGGAAACACTGATTTAGATAATGGTATAGAGTGTACACTTATAAAGTATGCAGAGGATACCAAGCTGGGAGAGGTTGCAAGTGCTTTGGATGACAGGATTAAAATTCAATATGGTCTGAACAAACAGGAGAAATGGTCTGAAGTAAATAGGCTGAAATTCAATAAGGACAAATGCAAAGTGCTTCATTTAGAAAGGAATAATCAGTTGCACACATACAAAATGGGAAATGACTGCCTAGGAAGAGTACTTAGGAAAGGGATCTGGGGGTCATAGTGGACCATAAGCTAAATATGAGTCAACAGTGTAACACTGTGGCAAAGAAAGCAAACATCCTTCTGGGATGTATTAGCAGGAGTGTTGTAAGCAAGTCACGATAAGTAATTTTTCCGCTCTACTCCACGCTGATTAGGCCTCAACTGGAGTATTGTGTCCAGTTCTGGGCGCCACATTTCAGGAAAGGTATGGACAAATTGGAGAAAGTCCAGAGAAGAGCAACAAAAATGATTAAAGGTCTAGAAAACATGACCTATGAGGAAAGATTGAAAAAATTGAGTTTGTTTAGTTTAGAGATGAGAAGACTGAGAGGGGACATAACAGGTTTCAAGAACATAAAAGGTTGTTACAAGGAGGAGGGAGAAAAATTGTTCTTAATATCCGAGGATAGAACAAGAAGCAATGGGCGTAAATTCCAGAAAGGGAGGTTTAGGTTGGACATTAGGAAAAACTTCCTAACTGTCAAGGTGGGTTAAGCACTGGAATAAATGTGGAATCTCCATCATTGGAGATTTTTAACAACAGGTTAGACAAACACCTGTCAGGAATGGTCTAGATAATACTTAGTCCTGCCATGAGCAGAGGGGACTGGGCTAGATGACCTCATGAGGTCCCTTCCAGTCCTACGATTCTACTCAAGATAGTCCAGTCCCAAGCAGACTACAAAGAGCTACAAAAGGATCTCACAAAACTGGGTGACTGGGCAACAAAAAGGCAGATGAAATTCAACGTTAATAAATGCAAAGTAATACACACTGGAAAACATAATCCCAACTAAACATATAAAATGATGGGGTCTAAATTAGCTGTTACCACTCAAGAAAGAGTGGTCATTGTGAATAGTTATCTGAAAACATCTACTCAGCGTGCAGCTGCAGTCAAAAAAGCTAACAGACAGTTGGGAATCATTAGGAAAGGGACAGATAATAAGACAGAAAACATCATATTGCCTCTATATAAATCCATGGTATGCCCACATCTGGAATACTACATGCAGATGTGGTCACCCCATTTCAAAAAAGATATATTGGAATTGGAAAAGGTTCAGAAAAGGGCAACAAAAATGATTATTGATATGGAAAGGCTGCCATATGAGGAGAGATTAATAAGACTGGGACTTTTCAGCTTGGAATAGAGACGACTAAGGGTGGATATGATAGAGGTCTATAAAATCATGCCTGGTGTGGAGAAAGTAAATAAGGAAGGATTATTTACTCCTTCTCATAACACAAGAACTAGGGGTCACCAAATGAAATTAATAGGCAGCAGATTTAAAACAAACAAAAAAGTATTTTTTTCCACACAACGCACGGTCAACCTGTGGAACTCCTTGCCAGAGGATGTTGTGAAGGCCAAGACTATAACAGGGTTCAAAAAAGAACTAGATAAGTTTATGGAGGATAGGTCCATCAATGGCAATTCGTCAGGATGGGCAGGGATGGTTTCCCCTAGCCTCTGTTTGCCAGAAGCTGGGAATGGATCATTTGATAATTACCTGTTCTGTTCATTCCCTCTGGGGCACCTGGCATTGGCCCCTGTCAGAAGACAGGATACTGGGCTATGTGGGCCTTTGGTATGATCCAGTATGGCCATTCTTATGTTCCAAGAATCAAATTGAGTATCACTGATCACAACTAACTCCACATGCTGAGATTATCACCATGCCTTTACATGCTGTCTGCTGTGTGGTGTTCCAACAAAAACAAAAGGACAGATGGTTCAAGTAATCTAAACTAAGCAGGTCAAAGATGACAGCGAAAATAAATGTTATTTCTATAATTTAAGTTGCTTATACGCCTCAGTTTTAATTTATTAAATCTTAAAATTGGGTATTTTTAAAACATTCATATAAAACGATGCTTAGTACACCCACTATATATTGTCCAGCTGTGAAATGATTAAAGATGCAGATTTTATGCTGTATCCAAATTTTTAAGAGTATATAATTTAAAACATCCTTGGGTTATCCAGCACTGGCTACCTTATATAAAAATGCATAAATAAAGGGTTTAAGGAAAGAGAATTACGGGCCTTTATTCATTATTTCAAGTTGTGCAAGCAATTCATGCTAAGTCAAACTCTGAGGAGTCTGGGTATTCACACCATGAAATGCCCATGCTGGTCAACAGTCACCATTCAGATTTCCATACAAATGTTATGTTGAAGACCTTATTTTTTAAATGTATTAATCATTCCCTTTCGCTTTCATGTATTTCTGAGGCACTTATCAAACACCCTGTTAGATAAGCACCATGTTCGATGTCATAAAATGTGCAACTGAAGTGGGCTGCAAGGCTGCACACAGAACATAGCCATCAAATAGAAGAGCTGTAAAAAAACAAAAAACAAAAACACACCACCAAAATTGTGCCTGTAAACTTTAAATATTTCAACAAGCATGTAATATATTGACACACAAATGGAAGTCTTTCCTAAAATGGCAGAAATCGTTTTTTTTGTTTTCAGTGATGCAATCCTCTTTTCCACCGTATTTCACCACATCTTCACCATTCGCAAATCTTCTGATTCTTTAGGATGGAATTAAACATTTCTATTTATTCTGTGCTGCTTTTTCCCTTAACTCCAGGATTTATTATTCAATTCCACATGCACAGATAGCAAATTATCTCCAAATGTTCCACAGTGAGTTCCTATTGTTAAGGAATTACTGAGCAAGGTCAATTGACAGTCTTTGATGTTTCCCATTATTTTAAAGGTTCCTTTTAAAACAGACTATGTTTTGAATTTGAGTCTAAAAATAAAGCAAAAGTGAGGTGTATCATTTTCCAAGGGGTTTAATTCCTTCTTTTTAACTAAAATAACAAACATTTTAACAGATCTGTGGCTGATCCAAGGTATTGCATTCTCACAGATAAGGTATTAAATAAATAAGGAAAACATCTGAATTTAAAAAGGTACACAATTTGGCCCAATCAGGGTTTCACATTTCAATTTAAACTGTATTTTGTTTCTCCAAAGCTTAAATAAACAAAACAAAAAAAATCTCATCTCTCTCTTTTCTGAAGAGGTTCCTATAGAAGGAGGAATATTTGGTTGGTGGAAGAGTTATTTTGCTTGTTACTTAGCACAGTGGGATTTGGCTGATGTATCATGGGGTTTATTTTCTTTGACTCCTAATGCCACGTGGTCGACAGGGTATTTCTATACCATTCCTATGACATCTCTATTTCAGGAGGTGGTGTCCCTGAATATAATACTTATCAAGCTGTAATGCTGAAAATAGCTCATTGAAACTCCAAGAATACATACTTTTTCATAACTAAATAGTCAGTGTCATGTATCTTCAACTAAATCTGTATCATGTAATTCATTGAGAAACAAATTACTTTTAGCAACCTTAATTTTTATTTATTTTTTAGTGTGGGTTAATGTAACTGTATTCACATGCAGTGGACCAAATCTGATTGCTTTTTTCTTGTTTCCAGAGACCAAACTTGAAGCACATGAAAAAGCAGCATTAATATGTGCCCATATTCTAGCTGAGATGGGCCCTTGAAGAGACCACTAAGAGTAAAAAGAATCTACACAGGGAAGAATGAGACTGTCCGCAGAGATCTTTGTCAGGCACCATGTATGCATGAACACGTAGACCACTTCCCATAACACGAAGCCACACCCCTGTAGTTTCGCCTCCATGGCTCCTGCAGCTATCATAGTGGGTCCCCATGTACAACATCAAAATAGATGCTACACTGAGGACACATTACAAATTAGGATATGTAGATACGGAATACTGACATTTCTTGATATGTAGATATGCAATACTGACATTTCTAGTGCTATAAAGCTTTTACAGTTACTGGGTTTTCATGGCAAGTTTAAACCCAGGGCCGGCTCCAGGGTTTTGGCCGCCCCAAGCAGCCAAAACAAAACAAAAACCAAAAAAAAAGCCGCAATTGCGATCTGCAGCGGCAATTCGGCGGGAGGTCCTTTGTTCCCAGGCGGAGTGAGGGACCGTCCGCCGAATTGCCGCCGAATAGCTGGCCGTGCCGCCCCTCTCCAGAGCAGCCGCCCCAAGCACCTGCTTGAGAAGCTGGTGCCTGGAGCCGGCCCTGTTTAAACCTCTAAATGAGGATTCAGTGGTAATTTTCCAGATCTGGCTATTAGAGATAAGTCATTACAAAAAGCAATGGAATTCAGATTGCCCCACACTACATTTATGCATGAGACTAGTTTAGTCTATAAAGGGTTCTTCTGCTTTGTAAGTCAGCTAAAATATAGCAAACTGACCTGCTCTGTCCTAACATTTTGAACAAGCATGAAACCAAAATCTTAAGACAGTTAATTTGTTTTTCATTTACTAACAAGTTTCCCAAGAATTAGATCACTGTGTTATCTCCCCTAATTCAGAGGTTGTGCATAAAACATCATGGATGAAAAGCACTACTTGTTAGAATGAGGCTTTTACGATGCTTGTTTTCTTGTCTATTTTTTCCCTGCTGTCTAAGGAAGGCAGTCACTCACCAAGTGGCAGAAATGCAAGACAGTTTCCAGCCATGGACAGCTCATTGAGGCTAGGGAGTTGGCAGAGGTGGCGGGGGACACACCATAGATAATTCCCGTCAGCACTCAGGTACTGCAGGGAAAGGCACATATGCAGCCTTTCAGGTAAAGCTATCAAACGATTGGTTGAAATGTCCAAGGTCTGCAGCTCCCTCAGGTCTCCAACTTCTACAATCAAAACATCAGATATTCAGACATGGCATTAATCACTGTATTTCTGCAATAAGAAGACAAAAAATACAAAATGAAATACAGCTCATAGAAAAACTTTAGATATTTACATGACCGTGGCAGCCTCTACCTAATCTGTTAGCCAACTCCATCCTTTTGCCAGGCCAGCCTCCCTCCACCTTCCCAAAACTAGCACAAGTCTCCCAAATGCTTCCTCCCATTACACTTCCCCTCATCACTGCTTGGCTTCTTCACCAATACCAGAATTTGACAACTAACATTTAATACAAATTACCTCCAAAATGTATTTATAACATCCTAATAATAGATCATTAACATTTGTTTAAATATTAAGGTATCGTCACATTTTATGTTCGCACAAGATAAGGATAAGGAAAACTGGAGTCATCTAAACCTATTAAGCAAAAACAGCCCTCCAAACCACTTAATTTGTAACTGAAGTTCTACAGACCTCTCTGGATATCATATTCAAAATATGGTCCAAGCTACACAGTTTTAAGTAATTAAATTTCACTGACTTGTAATTTACATTTAAAAAGACAAAAATACAAAGGTTCAGCAAAGTTTTGGAGATCAACTTTGATGTTATTATGAATGCTAAATTCTGGGAGAATAGTTTTTCTATTATTTGAAGTGTATTCAGATCTGCTGCATTCACACAGTTCCCTTTTTCTTACCAAAATAAAAGTGTGGAAACCAATTAAAAACAAATGAAGCAGGTTGAAGCTCATCAGTAGTCATGTTGTTCTGGAACTGCCAAGAGCACCATGCTACATATCTGTGCATTATGATGTAAGAACTTTGGCTCAGAACTAATCACTTCATTTTTTTTGCTTTGAAATGCCCTGGTTACCATTTTCCCCTCAAATCCTTATCTTGGGAAGCAGGTATCAGCTGGGCCACATGTGTAAATATACGAGGAAAAAAAAGTTTGTCTAAGGTAAATTTAAATAAGTATAAGAAAAATATCAAATTTCATAGATCTGGATAAATATGGTAATCAATGTGAAAAAACTGCAGCCACCAGACATCAAACACTTCATATTTACACACAAAAAACTGTCCATTACTTTCATCATTATGTGCTTGAAAGTAAAACTCAATTAATGTAGTTATCTGTAGGTTTGCATGCACACACATACAAAATGATTCTGATCCCATTTTCTGACTTTTCATGCTGAGTTATGAATTTTAAAAAAATGTGTATTATTTCTGTTTTCCCCATAAATTTTATGCATCATTATCTACGAAACCTATGGCCATAGGCACATAATGCATTTTATGTTGTTTTTTACTATACTAATAAAGCAACTGTAGTTTGTGTAAGTACCTCTGAAAAAATACAGCAGAATTTTATTATATGAATACTTATACTAGTATGCAGTCATCTGTATTTTCTTGTGGAACTGCCTTTATTACTATAAATATAGGTATAAACAAATGATTGGACCAAAACCAAAATCAAAAACTTGCACTGGTGCAGTTTACCTCATATAAACCCCATAATACTACCTGTGCAGCCCACATACACTGAGGATCTGCATTGGTTTGAATCTCACCCAAATAGACCAGGGCTCTTACAAAAAAACAAAACAAAAACAAAAAACTAAGACAAATATAACAATATGTGGGAACTGGTGGTTGCTTGGCTACAGCTAGCTAGTCAACTAGCCCATCCTTGATTAAGTTTCAGGTGCTGCAAACTGGTAAATCACCAAGAACCCGAGACAGGAAACAAGGAAAGGAGCAGGAACTCTCAGGAGAAAGTGAGGCTGGCCCACGACGCTTTGGAGTGAGGACCTTAAGCCAGATCTGATTAGTAAGCCTCATAGCACTTCTGGGCCAAATATTTATGCTAATTTTGTTGTTATTCTTTTGTCCCCATATTGGGGAAGGTTAATTTTATTTATTACCTTGTTTGGTCTGGAGCACCTTTTCCTTTAAAAACAAAAACCTCTGCTTCTTGGTCCCTATGACAAATAGCATTATGCTAGGATCCCCCAAATTACTTTAGACTTCCAATTATTCCAAGCAAAGACCCATCTATTATGACTATAATAGCTCACGCTGCATCCAGATCGGAGCAGAAAGATTTATTTTTTCCTTTTCTCTAGACTATTTGAAGAAAAGTACAAAATGCAACCCACTAACACCATACATCGTAACAGTTGGCTTTTCACTTTTTAAAGAAAGAAAACTATGCTCCTGGTCAAGCAAGGTTACGCCCATGCATGTTGCTATTGGATATGCAAAGAGTGGCAGATTTTCACACTTCCTTGGAGGAAGAATGTTGCCTCCACATCAAATCTCACCATGAGGCTCATGGAGTGGCAATTCAAAAAACGCTCTTTAGCTCAGAAGCAGAGTGTAATACTAGTGGGGTCACCAGGCTGGTTTTAAAATACTGTTGGAGAAAAGGTTTCCGAGTAGCAGCCGTGTTAGTCTGTATCCGCAAAAAGAACAGGAGGACTTGTGGCACCTTAGAGACTAACAAATTTATTTGAGCATAAGCTTTCGTGGGGCTACAGCCCACTTCATCGGATGCATGCTTATGCTCAAATAAGTTTGTTAGTCTCTAAGGTGCCACAAGTACCCCTGTTCTTTTTGTTAGAGGACACTTTCTTTTCATAACTAGGATTCTAAAACAACACACAAAGTGAAAACTGAACTCTTCTCTTATGGCACCTTCTCCTTAGCTCTCGGTAAGCACCACGGTAAATTCGGATACAACATTTGGCTAAAGAAAATATTCCTTGTGAACAAACAGCAGTAAAGCTGCAGAGCTTCCTAAGCGAGTATTTGAAATGAAGATGACAGGGCCTGATTTTTGGAGGGGCAGAGAGCAATCACAACTCTTGTTGAAATCAACGGGAGCTGCTGCTGCTTGGCATCTCTGAGAATTAGGCCAGAAAGTCTGTTTTACTAGGAATTGTCCCCTTTTCAGTCATTTGGAATTACATTCCTCCAAGCACATAAATGGGTAGTCATAGTCCACAAAACTCACACATTAAAGGTACAAAATACAATTACTAACTGGAATACACTGTTTAAACATGCTGTGTGTTAATGATTCTAAGTAAGGATTGTTAATTTAATGCAGACATGGACTACTTTTAATGACCATAGCCCTTAATGTTAACTATTGCTGCAATAAAATAAAGAAACATGAACACAGGTATCAAACACCACGTTTGTGATGCATACAAAGAAGAAAGTCACCACTTAATGCCTAGAGTTTTACGCATTTGTTTTGAAGGGTTTTTCACTTAGTTTTAGTGGCATGAAACGCCTATTTTGCTTTAATTCACTTAACAGATTAGTTGAAAAAGGATGCCAATAATTCAGCAATTTAAAAAAAAAAATCCTCTCAGCAATACATGTAACTGAAAAAGTCAAAGTTCTTTTGCATTAAGATCACCAGCTTTGGGGTGAGTGTTATGATTTCTACATTTCTTTAATTTATTCGGGTTCTACAGGTTGAATAACTTTGTTTTTCAAGTTTCCTGAGTAATTATGACCTACTGGTAAATTTCATTTGCCAAACGCACACACAAAAAGCAACCACCCATTGGTCAAGCTAATCATCCTAACTTATGGCAAGCTTGCAAGAAACAACTGAAAAGACCCAAGTGGCTTCATGGATCAGTTTTATTTTTTGAGACTAAAGGGCTCTATAAATCAGCTCATATCATTCAGCTCTTAAGAAATACAGCACTATGAAATAACATGACAAAAAACTAGGGCTCCAGGCTTGATCTTCATTCAAGCATATAAGCCACACGTGGGAGCACAGGTCACTTGTCTACACTGGGGGGAGGAGGGAAGGGGAAATCGATCTAAGATACGTCGACTTCAGCTACGCTATTCTCGTAGCTGAAGTTGCGTATCTTAGATCGACTTAGAATCACTTAGTTCGCGGGATCGATAGCCGCCGCTCCCCCGTCGACTCCGCTTCCCCCTCTCGCCGTGGTGGAGTTCTGGAGTCGACAGCAGAGTGATCGGGGATATTGTTAAGAGCAAAGGTGTATTATTTTTCCTTCCAAAAATGGTGGCCAAACAATTTCTAAAGATTAGCTAGCTATCATTTAATTTTCGCTAGGAGATAGAAAGTTTGCAACCATATATTAAGGCCAGATCTACAGTACAAAATTTTGCTGGTGTAGTTATCTTGGTCAGGGGTATGATTTGTGACTGACGTAGCAGTGTCAGCAAAAGCCCCTAGTATAGATGCAGTTGTACCAGCAAAACTGCAATTTTGCAAGTATCGCTTTTTTTGCTTGAGGGGAGTTGAATAAGCTATGCAGGCAAAAGCGCAGTTTTGCCAGTATAAGCTGCCTCCGTACTAGGAGTGCTTTACAAGTGCAATATATTGGTATACCTCTACTGTCAAAGCGTTCCTATTGTAGATCTGTCCTTGGCAAAGTAGTTTCTCCTCCAGTTTCATACACTTACAACTTTACAAAATAATCATTTTTTTACTCTGAAATTTTTCATGCTTCGTCTCTGTTCAAAGGTGAGGTTCTCTGAAAGTTTAGAAAATCAATTCAACTTATTCTGTGCAAAAAAAACCAACCAAACAAAAAAAACCACACCACCTTGCTCTAAATATATATATAAATAGTGACCACCATCCCCCCAACCTAACAAACACAATTTAAATAAAAACAAAACACTGACTTCAAGCATGGGCCTCAATTCTGCAAACACAAACAAAAACTTAAATTTACACATACAGACAGTCCCAGGCACATTTGCAAGATTGGGGTCTTGGCATCTAAGGAGGTCTCTCTAAAGAGCTCAGCTTTGTCCAATTTTTTTTTTTGGGGGGGGGGTTACTTAACAGTTTTAAGGGACTGAAAAGTCATTTCATAACATTGTGAAGAGCATTTGCTATGAAATCCCCCTCGAAAATATTAAGATGGGCCATTCTCCATCACCACTGATTTGTCACACACATGGATTGTTTTAGATTGCTGACAGATCAAGTAGCATGAAGGAGACAGTTAATGTCACAGTGCCACACAATTAATAGCCTTACCCTGTATGTACTCCCTCCCACAAAAACAAATCCAGAACACATCCCTCTCCCCCAAAAGAAAAACTGCTCAAACATCAAAAGTCAAAAGCATTAAATGTCAGACTCCAAAATTTCAGGATGTCTCCAAAATTTCTGCTACATTTTAAAATTCGCATATTTTAAATGTTAATTCAAAAAAGGTACATTTCTTTCTTTTTCCTGTACCAAGATAATGGTATCACAATATAAACAATTGTGCAAATGCCAGTTACACCCGACACAGAACTAGCAACTGTGAGCCCTTCATTTGTCACCTCTAGATTGGCCTACTGCAATGCGTTCACCTAGTTGCCAATCTTAAAGGTCACCCAGATGGCAGAGCATGCAGTGGCCCACCTAAGCAGGGCCAACAAATACAACCACATTACACTAGTACTCTACACTTTATATTAATTTAAAGTCAAATTCCAGGTCTATTTCTAGGTCTCCTTGTTCTTCTCTTCAAAGCCCTGAAAAGAATAAAGCCTCAGCTATCCTAGTGAGTATTTCCCGCTCTGTGCTCTCCTACATGCCCTAGCTCAGCAGGGATGTTTCTATTGCTGGTTCCTTCTATAGGTTTGATCTTGCATGCACCACCAAGTAACATTCTTTCTAAGATCAGGCTTAAATGGAATCTCATCACCATCAGAGGGCACTGCGAGACAAACCTATTTAAGCTTGTATTTAACACTGCTTTTTGCAAACAATGTATTTCATCTAACTAGCCTCTCTCAGTTGTTTCTTGTAAGCCTGCCCTAAAATAAAGTTACCTTGTCGATGGACTACTGGTGTAAACACATATATGAAATACACCAAAATGTTTGGAACCAGACAATCAGACTCTGACTTTTACTTTCACCAAAGGCGTTATTTTGTGTTGGTAGACAACCTATCTGCTGACGTGTTAAAATCCAGTTATTCTCCAGAAGCTACTGGAAAAGGTAACCTTATATCAGGCACCATTGGATTAGAGGTTAGAAAGCATATCCCCACATCAATAACTTAGTTTTGTAAGACCTAGTGTTCAAATGGAAAGGCAAAACAGCAAACTCCTCCCTTCATAAAACTAAGGTGTGTGTGTAAAGCTGTATATGTGTGTGTGTGCGCGCACGCAAATATGGAGAAACTGCCTTATTATAGCCCCTAGGTATGTTACTCAGAACTTGGCTGTTGCCAGCCACCACTTGCAAGAATGTGGACATCAGCTCCAAAGAGGAGTGTTTTCTGTGCTCCCAGGAGGAGAAAAAGACTCAAGAGATAAAAGCAGAACTACAGTAGCTTAGTAAATATTACATACAAAAACCAAGAACATTCAAGTTGCAAAATCTCAGAAGTTATTTTTATTTATTTAGATTTATAATAATAGATACCTATTCAAGGCTCTAGGCCTTCTAATATAATTAACTATACAGCAAATACAATTAAATTAAATCTCAGCAGCATTAAAATCAGTTCCACAGCAACTCGATCACCCAGCCAGCAACCTACTTGTATATCATATTGGAAGTATACCCTCAGCACGCCACAAACATCTCAGTATGTGGACTATTTTGGACATGGATGGGAGAGCACGTTCCAGAACTTCAGAGTCCTCACAGAGAATGCCATGCCAGCTGCCCCTACTCTTTTATAACAAGAAGCATCCATCTTGAGGGCCTCTGCTGTGGCAGTAGGGCATGAGGGGAGAGACAATCTTTCAGAAAGTTCAGAAGTGCCAGGTTTAATTTTACCTGTACAACCTTAATTCAGCTTCCATGTGCCAACTTTCTAATAGCACAAAACTGAACACCGTTGTCCCCCTCTTCCATAAGGCCCAGTTCCTTTTCTGATGCCCTGCCCCCGTTCACTCCATCCCCCTCCCTCTGTCGCTTGCTCTCCTACCACCCTCACTCATTTTCACTGGGCTGGGGCAGGGGTTGGGGTGCGGGATGGGGATGAGGGCTCCAGCTAGGGATGCAGGCTCTGGGGTGGGGCCAGAAATGTGGGGTTCAGGGTGCAGGAGGGGACTCCAGGCTGAGGCAAGCGGTTAGGGTGCAGGAGGGGGCTCAGGGCTGGGGCTTAAGGTGTGGGGTGCAGGCTCCTGGAGGAAATTTGGGTATGGGATGGGGCTCAGGGATGGGGCAGGGGGCTCGGGTGGGGGAGGGGTGCGGCTCCAGAAGGGAGTTTGGGTGCGGGAGGGGGCTCAGTGCTGGGGCAAGGGGTTGGGGTGCAGGAGGGGTTGAGAGCTCTGGGGTGAGGGGTGCAGGCTCCAGGATGGGTCCAGAAATGAGGGGTTCAGTGTGCGGAAGACAGCTCTGGGCTGGGGCAGGGGGTTAGGGTGCAGGGAGGGTCAGGGCTCTGGGCTAGGGCTGGGGATGAGGGGTTCGGCATGTGGGAGGCGGTTCCGAGCTGGGGCAGGGGGTTGGGCAAAGGAGGGAATTTGGGATGCAGACTCCAGGAGGGAGCTCAGGGCTGGGGCAGGGGGTTGTGGTGTGCAAGGGGATTTGGGGTGTGGGCTCCAGGAGGAAGTTTGAGTGCAGGAGGGGGCTCAGGGCTGGGGATTGGGGTGCAGGAGGGGGTTCAGGGTGCGGGTTCTGGGCACACAGGAGGCTCAGAGAGGCCTGGGAGCACGCCCAGTGCATTTTCTATGCAAGTAGTTCTATGGGTCCAGGCATGCTCAGCAGAAATGTGTGAAAGTTCACTCACTGCTAGCACACCTCCTTATGGCCAGGCATGGTATAGCGTCTCTCTCACTGTCTGGAACTTCCTGCCAATAGCTGTTTGGTCCTTTGATGGTTTGCCTCTTCCCATGACTCGGCCTTCTGACCAAATCATAATTTAGTCCACCCTTTCTGGGGTAACAAATTCCTACAAATAGACAGTTCAATACCCTTATAACAAGGCCTCACGCTCTATTCTCAGGCCTCTCTGTCATCCTGGTCCCCTTCTCTGGACTCATGCCCCCTTGGCAGTGGCTAGTAGGGGAACCTGGACCCTCCCACTACATAGGGTTCCAGCACAGAGACCCTATAATCAACAGCCAAGACCTGCTCCTTCGGACTACTTGCTGCTGCTTCCCTGGGCTTCTTTCTACCGGGGCCTTTCTGAGTACATCTGCACTGCAGCGGGGAGTGAGAGACTCACACTAGCGGGGCGTGCTAACAGGGACATTGTGGCTCTGATGGCAGCTGGGACTCTCAAGGTCACCTGACCCTCCTGGCTCTGAGATCAAATGGCTATCCCAAGTCTCCAACATCCACATGCCTAATTTTAGCATGCTAGCTTGAGCCCAGTTTGCGTGAGTCTGTCTACCTGAGCTGGAAGGCTCACTTCCAGCTGTAGGGGTAGACACAGCCTGAGAGTCCTGGACCTGAGAGAAGGGTGAGCCTAGAGAGGCTGTGAGGGAAAAGGCCAGAGAGGGCATGTCTACGTTGCAATAAAAAAGCTGCAGCATGGCCACCGCTGGCCTGGGTCAGTTGACTCAGGCTCATGGGGCTTGGGTGCAGGGCTATAAAATTGCAGTGCAAATGTTTGAGATTGGGCTGGAGCCCAGGTTCTGAGACCACACGAGGCAGAAGGGCCTCAGAGCCTGGGCTCCAGCCCAAGACTGAATGTCTACACTGTAATTTTATAACCCTGCACCAGTGTCCTGCAAGCTCGAATCTGCTGAACTGAGCTCTGAGACTCAGGGTTTTTATTGTAATGTAGACATATCTTCAAGGCCCTGCCCTGGAATCATCTAACAAACATCCCAAGGTAGAAGTATATAAACACAAACCAATGTCCAAATCCTGCCCTTCTATCAAGGTTTACCACTGGAGCCTGCTCCACTCTCAGTGGCTGCTCAGTCTCTCTTGGCAGCTTGCCAGCCTTCTCTACTCAACCAAGGACCCCAGGACTAACTCTCCCTCTGCCCCAGGTTTTCTTCTCACAGCCTCTCTTTTCTCAGAGAGTGACTGCAGACTCTCCTGCTCTCAACTTCCCCTGTTTGTAGTCTCAGCTAAACTTGGTTCTCCCTCCAGGTGCAGCCTAGTATGTGACCTGGCTTCTCAGGCCCATGTTAGCCCTTTCAAGGCCAGTGTGGGATACACATCCTATCACACAGTGGAACGTTCAATGATTTTAGCAGCAATCTCTACAGAGCATGATCAAATGCTGGTTTTTAGAGGCTTATAACCCAGTCAAAATTCAATGCATTTTCATGGAGATAATACAAGGTATCTCACTGGTATGAGGGCTACCCCCTTGCCAAATTTTAAGTTCTATCTCCAAACATGGAAGTGTTAAGAATTTTTAAAGAAATGAGTGGAAAATGCTTATATTGGCAAAAATGGCTCTTTTCCCCTAACTTTTTCTGAAACTTTCCAAAAAAGTTCAGCCTGAGACAGAGTGGAAGCATGAAAATGTGCAGACCAACTAATTATAGTTTGGCAAAATTATAAGCAACTGAAAATAGGGGCTTATAATGGAAAGTGTTAGGCTACCTTAACTATAGACATCACTACCAGCTCCACCAAGAATGTCAAAAAACCTGTTACCATCACAACTATATTTAGTAATAAAATCATCTGAAACAATTTATAAACGGTTACCTTCTCTTTTCTCACAACACACCTGGAAATTAAAGAACCTAAGCAAACAAACTGTGGTAACTTGATTTGAAAATCTATGTAGAATTATACAAATAAATCCCCACCACAACTGCTCAAACAAAGCAAAACCAGAATAAATTAAAATACTAGTTATGTAGTTTTTAATTCTTGGTTATCTGCTTTTCTAGATCACACATTTCCAGCTGGACAGGAAGGAGAGTGACCAAAAAAATTTAAGGAAACTTTTGCTTGATGTGACCAACACACAGACACAAAGCGTTCTCATTGGTAAAAACAAAAGCTAAGGGAGCAATTACAGTTTTCAATTCAAATACACCTTCTGGCACCACTGATAGTTATATTTCTGTCTTTGACACAGTTATAAGCAAGTACTTCATGACTTTCAAAAGCAAATTCACAATATTCTATGATCAGTATGTGAAACAACCCCATTTGAGCTTCATTATTTAGGTCTGTGTGCCAAATCTCATCAGTTCTCACTAGCAGAATCAGTTTTTTTAAAAAACAGTCTGTGTAGAAATACATTTTTCAAAATAAAAGAAACACTGCATTGTTTTGATGGCACGGCCTGGAGCTCTTTATCTGATTATTATCAAAGTATGCTCTAGAATTGATCAAAGCAGCAATGACAACTTAATGTTCTTTAAAGTTATGTATCACTGCATAACTAACTTCCCACTCTTGTCTTGTGGCCTCTGGCTCAATGTGTCATTGGGAGTATTCTCAAAGGTCAGGAGATTTCTAGAAACCCTCCATTACACAGTGGCAGCTGTAAAGATGGGAAAGGCAGAAGTGTGGAGACAGAGTAGCTTAAGTCTATCAGCCTTACCTCCCTCATGCCACAGGAAAAGTCACTCTTACCACTTTTCCCTTCAGGTGCAAGGTTTCTCTCAAAGGTATTATAGGTACTACTATTCTATAAGTAGTTCTTTAGAATGTGGTAGTAGCTGGTGCACATTTAAGAATGGATCTTGCTTCCCATTATAAATCTGATAAAGAGTCCTTGGCACTCTTCCTATTTTAAAATACTGAATTTAAAACGCTCATACAGTTTCGAATTTGCTTCTGCTGTCTGTGGCTGGCAGATAGTTGTTTTTTTAAAATCATGTGTGAGGTTATTCAGACATGCCATTTTATGGATATGGGATACAGAAAAAAGGTGTTCAGCACATTTTGAAAATTCTTCCTTTTTGCCATATCTTTGCTACATAAACCGCTTGTCTGAAAGACCCCAAACGATGTTTACTGGAAAAACCTTGGTGAGATCCATTGCACAAAACCCATTTTGAGATGCTGAAGAGCAATGTATTTCAATGCTAAATTAAATTAATTTAAATTAATGCTCTCCATGTTAAAAACACATCAGCATCCAGCAAACCTACTCAGGGCCATCTGGGGCTTCAACAGTTCTCATCCTGGTGAGCTCTGAAATCCTCAGATTAACATCTCAGTTACAGTGTCCCAATATGTCTGCAAAACACTCTCCACAGACAAGGGGAAAAACTTGCTCCACAGGAGCAAGACTCTGGGGCATTGGAGAGCTGAGGCCTGCAGTGACCCAACAGGTCAAAGATAACAGAACCAAAAAGGGAGGCAGGAAGCAAAATGTGGCCCTGCATTACTCTTAACAGTAAGTAGAGGGAGCCTAGTTCCTTAAGGCCTTGGTTAGTCTGCATCTGAGGAAGCCTTTTGCCTTGTTGAGAGCTAAGCTTTTCCAAAGCAGGGGCTCTACTCCAAAAGGACATAGGAGCTCCAACAGGGTAAGCCACTTCCTCAGGCAAGACTCCATACTCAGGCATGTGTACTTTACATTACAAAGAATAATATATACCAGGGATCGGCAACCTTTGTCACGCGGCTCGCCAGGGTGCGCACCCTGGCGAGCTGGGCCGGTTTGTTTACCTGCCGCATCCGCAGATTTGGCTGATTGCAGCTCCCACTGGCCGCGGTTCGCTGCTCCAGGCCAATGAGGACTGCGGGAAGCAGCGCGGGCCAAGGGATGTGCTGGCCGCCACTTCCCGTCGCCCCCATTGGCCTGGAGAGATGAACCGCAGCCGGTGGGAGCCGCAATTGGCCGAACCTGCAGACGCGTCAGGTAAACAAACCGGCCCAGCCCGCCAGGGTGCTTACCCTGGCGTGCTGCGTGCCAAAGGTTGCCAATCCCTGATATACACTTTCCAAAAATCACCTTGAAAGGTTCACATCAGTGGAACAGTAGGGATCCAGGGGAATGTAGGGAGGAGGAAAAATGAGTAAGTCTCAGGTGGAATGCCCAATAGCCAAGAAAGGGGAACAGAAGCATGTAAAAGGCAGAGAAAAAACAGCAAGTGATTTTGTTGGATGCCTAGAAACTATGGAGATGGATTTGGTATAATAACCTAGTTAGAATAGAATTTGTAATACAAAGACCTTATGAAGCCCTTCTCCCAGTAAAGCAGCACTCCCCCGCAGTATTTTAAAAAGATTGAAGAAGAACGCAAACTTCCTCATCCTGGCATGATGCCCTGGCCTACTGGGGATTCACTTTGAGGATATTAACAGTCACACAGGTGGAGAGATCCTGGCCCAGAGGAACATGCATAGCTCAGAAAGTCTGCACACTCCTGTGAAGTTTAACATCCACAAGTGGAGTCCTACAAAGCCAGGAGCATGCAATGCTTAACAGCTCCACAGATGTTAACTGGGTGGCTCTTCTCCCCCTCCCAGCCTCAGTTCCATGTGCTGAGTTTAGGTGTTCCCAGTGTTCTTGCCAACTTCACCCCAGTCTAAGGCTATATCTACACTAGAAAGGTAAGTCAACCTATATTCGGTAGACTTATAGCAGTAATTACTGCAGTGGTACATGTCCACACTACCCTCCTTGGTCAATGTGTACATCCTCACCAGGAGCACTTCGACTGACCTATGAAGGGGAGTATGAGGAGCTGAGAGCCCGGTTTCTCAGCTCTGCTGGCAGCTCCCTTTGGGAGCGTGGCTGCTCCACAGGTTCCCAGTGGGTTGCCCTCCTGCTCTGTTCTCCGCTGAGAGCAAGGAAGCCACCTGGGGCTTCTTGGCCTCCTGGTCTGCTCCCCTCTGGGAGCCCGGAAGCATAGTCAATTTCATGGCTGCAAACTGTGAAACTGACAAGACATCCCGGCTCCTGGTGGGGAGCAGGCAAGGGGGCCAAGAAGCCCCTGGTGGTTTCCCCCTGGCTCCCACCCGGGAGCTGCAGGGAAGCCACCCAGGGCTTCTTTTCCCCACCCCCGGAACGGGGCCTCTCAGGCGTCTCACCCTGGCTCCCAGCTGTGAGCCGGCTCTTGCCCAGCTCTCCAGGGGAGCCTGGGGGTTTCTTCTCAATTTCTCCTGCCCTGAAATTGACAAGAAAGTCAATGTAAGGGACACAGCGTCTACATGTCGACCTGATTACACTGGCATAAGCCTTACACCTCTCAGGCTAGGTCTACACTACCCGCCTGAATCGGCGGGTAGAAATCGACCTCTTGGGGATCGATTTATCGCGTCTAATCTTGGGCAATGGACAATAATGATTCAAGAAGGATGCTGATAAATTGGAGAGGGTTCAGAAGAGAGTCAGAAAAATGATTACAGGTTTAGAAGCCATGCCTTGTAACGACTGAGTTGCTTGAACCTGTCTATTTAGCTTAACAAAGACAATGTTAAGGGGTGACCTGATTGCAGTCTATAAGTATCTACACAGTGAACAAATATTTAATAATGAGCTCTTCAATCTAGCAGAAAAAACCATAACATGATCAAATGACTGGAAGTTGAATCTAGACAAATTCAGACTGGAAATAAGATATGCTCTAGGAATATGGGGGGAAGCCTGTATTATACAGAAGATCAGACCAAGTGATCACAATGGTTCCTTCTGGCCTTGGAATCTATGAATCTATAATTCCATCCACTACGCCACTTATCACTGAGAAATTCCTAAATCAAAGGTTTTTAAAAAACTAAGTCAATTACCAAAGAAAAACATTGTTAAGCTGGATGATTGTTCTAACTCTGGCCTTCTTTATGACAATAAGGAAGACCATGAAAAAAATCATTTAAAAAATTCCTGATTAGACAAAACACCATATTGAAGTTGGTCATTCCCAGCCTTCATTAAGATTCTCTGGTCAACAGTTTTATAAGTATTATTAGATACTGGCCAAGTATATCTATATATACACAAAACTCCTAGGCCTAAACCATTAAAATTATAGCACTTGCATGAAAAGAGCAATGTTTAGAATGAAGTACTATTACTTAGTATCAGAGACATCTATGAAATCAGTTATAAAACAGATGAAAATGTGAGTGACGTTTTTGATACAGTACCTACATGCTGAACAAGGGCAGCAGTTTTTCCAGTTTTAACACGTCAGCATACCTAGGCTGTGTACTACTTAAAGCTCTCAGCAAAGTGCTTGATCCAAAAATAATATTTTATGAAAAAAGTACAATAGAAACAGAGAAGGGAAGATTGGAGGTTAATGTCATTTACGGGGCAGAGTTAAGGTTATTTAGGGGACAATGCATTTTCATATTTCAATTTAGTCTTGACTCAATTTCCTGGGTTTCCATATTATAGTTAAAATGTTAACTATAATGTTCTCGCAAGATTTTTAGCCTGTAAGTTACTGATACATACCAGCAAATTTAATTGCAGCTCAAATTTGTACAGGAACAACTTTCTAGATAGATCTTAAAGTAGTCTTCACTGGCAGATTAAATTACTGCTATGCACCGTTTGTAAAGCCAAGTGACATTTGGAATGAGATGTACTGTAGAAATCTAAGTATATTACACTTTGTTGGCTACACTAGTACAATGTGTTCTACAACCCCTTATTTATATAGTTTTAAAATTTTGAATTACTAGTTACTTAAAAGCTAAGTGCTTTTTGTTTAAATACTATTGGAACAGCAAATTCTATTAAGATTTTTTAAAACTGGACACAAAACTATTTCAAACGTGTTAAAATTATGATTTTAAAAATTATGATAGCTTTTTCTAATTACTTTAGATATTTTCTTTAGTCATTGATTTCAGGTTTACTGAATTACAACAGAAAACAAAAACATTTAACAGATGGATTTTTGCAAATCTGCTATGCAGCCTCATAGTAATTAACCTGAAAACTAGGAATCTCAAAAGTTTCTACTAAGAGAGAGAGACAGGTTTGGGTTTTATATATTCTCTGTTATACATGTTGGTAATGATGTTTTAGCTCCATTAAGCCCTACAGAAACCTGTCTGAGAAAATTGTTGGAATAAAAATGTACACTCTAGATAAACATTTTAATTTAGAAAAAATATAGCTAAATCACTGCAGATTATATCCTAGTATTACTATTTTTGTTATCAGTGTACAGTGGCATTATGAACCTTTTGTTGTGCACTAAGAAATACTCTATGCCACTAACAAAGAGGCTTTCAAAAGCTCCTCAACAGGCAGGAAGTGGCACAGAACTGTGGAAAGAAAATAACCATAAAAAGCAGTAAGCAGACGGAGAATAGTGCACTTCTCTGCACACAGAGATGACTCATTTTGACACACTGTACAGGTCAGAGTCTACACAGAAAGGCTTTAGTTTCAAGTTAAATTTCCAGGAATTTACTGGCACTTATTTGTCTTTTGTCTTCACTTCCCTATCCATCATTTAAATTCACAGTCTGTCAGAAGTGTCAGTAGTTTTATTAAGAGTTTAACTCAAACAGAAAATCCATGAGAAAAATAGATTACTGCAATAGGCCTTGGCTACACTTACCCGCTAGTTCGACAGCTGGAAATCGAACTTCTGGGTTCGACTTATCGCGTCTAGTCTGGACGCGATAAGTCGAACCCGGAAGTGCTCGCCGTCGACTGCGGTACTCCAGCTCGCCGAGAGGAGTACCGCGGAGTCGACGGGGGAGCCTGCCTGCCGCGTGTGGACCAAGGTAAGTTCGAACTAATTCGAACTAAGGTACTTCGAACTTCAGCTACGTTATTCACGTAGCTGAAGTTGCGTACCTTAGTTCGAATTAGGGGTGTAGTGTAGACCTGGCCATAGATTACTGCAAAAATTCATACTTTCTCAGTATTAATTTATAAAATACTTGTCACGACTGTTGGGCTTTACACAAAAGCTCACTGGTACAAACTATTGCTTTCTGCTTTGTTTAGTTCTGTAAGACAAAATTCTTCCCATAGTAAGCACCCACCTGCCATTTTGCATTTCAAGTATAACTCCTTTTATACATCCGAAGAAGTGAGGTTTTTACTCACGAAAGCTTATGCCCAAATAAATCTGTTAGTCTTTAAGGTGCCACCAGACTCTTTGTTGTCCTTTTAGGAGATGGTTCTCCTTTCGGATTTCTTAAGATGGAAAAAAAACTTAACACATCTCATTCCTGCTTGATGTCAGAGATAAAATTTATACAAGGAGACATGTAAGAAGTTGTTCTTTTTTCTTCCAACAAACCCAAAACCAAAAGTATCTCTTTAAAATAGGATCCTTTTAACATATGTCCTTCTTGTACGTATCTTGGAGTCAAGTCTGCCTTGTAGTTTATGAAACCTTAGGTTTTAACAATGCATCATAAAATAACAACAGCTATATACAAGAGTGGATTAGTATTATATTAGAGAAGCTAGAAAAATAGAAGTGTAGTTATTGACCTTAATTACTTCCTAAATTTCAGCATTTGAGGAAAACGTTAAACTAAAACAGAGCAACCTTAATTTTTTTCCTTTGTGATTCTTACGCTTTTCAGGCGGAATTACTTGGAGAAAAGTCATTTAAGAATGAGGTTTTCAAAATAACGGGTTGAATTAGATTAGTGAACTTTTTGCATTATAAGAGATTTTTCAAAGACACAAAAAGCAGGTGCCAAATTTCCACTGATATTAATATCAGAGTCCTAAAAATTTCAGCTGTATCCCCCCAATTTTTATGGAAGCAAAAACTAAGTGAACAAAGTGGCACCACAGCTGTTTGAGTTTTTTCAAAGTAGTGTTTAAGAGGCCCCTTGAAAATATCACCATCCTGACAATCACTACTGAGTCCAGATTCTAAAGCTTTGAAGGCAATAGGTATATATAATTGATTGCCCAAAATCTGTGCCACAACCATTTAAGCTTTTCCTTGCATTCATAGAAATCAGTGGAATTGTCAGTAACTCTTCATATACATTTCATGGATAACTTTAAATATCAAATGAAGGTTCCATTTCTGCAGGAAAGAGCCTACAGGGAAAAAAAATATAAAACCCTGTTGGGTTGACTTTCAGTTTTATACGGTAAATATAGTTTGGCTGGAAATTAAACTTACTAAACAGAACAAGCATTTTACAGACAGTGTGTTAACTGAGGAGAACACAAATATAAAATTAAATGCTAATCTACTTTAATAGAAACAATATATTTTGTGTTAAAAAAACAATTATGCCTGACTTTATTTAGGGGACAGTGCTCCTTTAAATAGTTATGTACTTGCAAAGTGCAATGCTTGAGCAACCTAACCTATGTTTTCCTCAAATGCCCACAAGTTCAGTTACTAAGGGCTGGTCCACACTAACCCCCCACTTCGAACTAAGATACGCAACTTCAGCTACGTGAATAACATAGCTGAAGTCGAAGTATCTTAGTTCGAACTTACCACGGGTCCACACGCAGCAGGCAGGCTCCCCCATTGACTCCGCGTACTCCTCTCACGGAGCAGGAGTACCGGCGTCGACAGCGAGCACTTCCGGGATCGATCCAGGATCGATTTATCGCGTCTAGACAAGACGCGATCAATCGATCCCAGAAGATCGACTGCTTACCACCGGACCCAGAGGTAAGTATAGAGGTACCCTTACAAACACCACACTGCTGGATGACATACCAAACCTGCCCCCTCGTGCATATTTTTTATGTTACTAAAATTAGGAAACCAGAGTGCACTAAGTCTATGCCAACTCTGAAACAGAAAAGGGTCCAGTTTGTGCTTTGCATTTAAAGCCAGGATCATTATAAGATATTTAATCTTTAATAAGAGGCACCAAAGTAATTCAACCTAATAAGAAGCAGCACTGAAGAATAGTGAAAATAAGGAGAAAACTTCAAGACTTATAACACAGATTCTTCCTTGCAAGTCTAAATCAAGATACTGAAAATTAATTCAAAAAATTAGGCAGATTGTATATTTTAATTCCAAGTTCTAGAATGAGAATAGAATGTTGGCATGTCATACTCTTCTAAGCAGTGAAAAACTATTTCTTTTGCAGAGAGGAAAGGAAAAGAAGCTATTTAAGCACTACTCCTTCATGGAGATTTATTGGAATACCTAATATTGAGCTCTGCTCAGAAATACTAAGTAGGGCATTCAAGACTTCTTGAGTAGAAAAATACTGAGAAGTATTTCAGAATGTCATCTGTATGAATTCTAAATACATATATTATACAAATGGCAACTTACAAAATGAGAAAAAAGGGACAAAAATGTAATTTTCCAGTCTTAAAACTTCACTTAAACTGCTAAGCAAAACAGACTTGGTGGTAATCAAGTGGTAACATTCCTAGGATTATTTTATAAATGCACAGTGGTGATCAAAAGTTACACCTTGATTTATATTTTTAATGGTGGAAGGGGGGTGGCTGAACTCTTCTGATCTGTTACCACAGGAGTCTATTTATATGGGGTGAGGTCCTCAGATGGTTATCTGGACATTGTTGTTTTGAAATTAATCTTCACCCCCTATTTAGCCTTCTGCAAAAGTGAGTAGTTTCAAATGAAAAACATTTTATTCATCTTATTGCTATACTGAGGCTTCCCACTACTCATTTCACATTTTTAAACCAAATTATACACTTTATTCCAGAAAAGTTAGCATATACATATATCAGGGTGACATGCAAAAAAATATTTTACATACAAACCATCAGTTAAGCACCTGAATCTACATATTGCACTTTCAATACAGAGAAGACAGACATCTCTTCCAATAATTAATACAATAAACTTCAAAAAGGTGTATTCGTAGCAGAGGGACTGGGAGCCAGGAACACCCAAGTTCTAATCCTGGCTCTAACACTGATCATCTCTATAGCCTACAGCAAATCACTTACATTAAATTCTGCTTCTCCAGCTGTAAAATGAGGTTAACAGACTCCCTTATCGACTTCACACAGATGATCTTAGGATCAATTCATCTTTGTAAAGTACTTTGAAGAAGAAAAAGTTTTACATCTATATAATTATATTTTAATGTTTAAACTGACTTTATTTTACTTTTAAATAATTTGCCTTGAAAATATCAAGGGGGCGGGGAAAACAATGGGTGAATTTCAGAATCCAGCCTGGATCCAATACATGGTACCGTACCAAGGCAGTTAAATTTTATGGCAGTATGTACTTCAGATATGCCAGAGGCAGATAAATACCATTTCCTTTTGGTTTAACAGAGAGGAAGTAAAATGGCAGCTAGGGGACAAGAGAGGCAGAAGTCTCTAAAGACAGCAAAGAAATATCAATTTGAGATGGAAACCACATGATATTGCCTTATATAGAAAAGGAAGGGCATCTGCAAAACCTGCATTTGACTATTGCAAAGAGTTCTGCACCTTTCTTCAACCACATCATGTGTTGCTAAACCATCATCAAGCCACAATTTCTCTTTATGAATCAGATGAAGAAACTGCTATCTGTATCATTCATTTGGGTAAAAAAAGTTATATTACCAGACCACATACTTTTCCCCCTGACTAAGGGCCCAACTCTTATTGTTAATCAAAGTATGAAAAGCTAAATATGACCAGGGAAACTTGATTTGCTCCAACCAAAGGTACAGTATTTGCTAATTTGTTCTTAAATGTTTTTTAAAAAGCAATGCACACATTCATTGAGAGGGAACTTTGCCAAAACATGGGTTGGGAGCATAAACCATGCACAACTCTTTGTTTAATTACTTCACTTTCCTTCAAAACTTGGCAAAACATTAAGCTTTTCATTTACTAAATCTATAATTAACTATAACGTTTGCTGAATAAACATAACCTTATTTTTAATTAAGTCAGAGCAAGATGCTACAACTTGCATCTAACAAGCAACATGTATCTCAAGTAACACGCAATAAAAACACCTGTCTTGTCATACATGAAGCCTTAACTGTAACTACAGTGAGCCAATTAACACACCCTCATTTTAACGACATCCAGTGCCAAAACCTGGATTTGTTGATTTCAGTGCAACCAAAATTTAACCCCGAAAAATGGAAACAACACTTTATCCTCAAAACCTTATGATTTGAAATCAAGCTGAATCATAACAGTAGCCCTGTCTACAGCAATGGATCACACATCAAAAATACCCTTGACCTAAATTTAAGTCTGGACAAAATATCTATTCAACAGTTTGCAAAGGAATTCACGTGGAACAAGTGATATGATGCAATACTTCTTATGTGGAAAAGGCCACTAAAAACAGTAGATATTAAGCTTAAAATTAAAAAAAAAAGCATTAAGGAATCCTGTACGTAATTGTGAATCAGAAACTGAAGCTAAGCCTTATTACAAACTAAGTAACTGTTTAGAACTAGAAGATCTGCACAGAAAAATTATAGTATAATTGCAACAGGCACTAATAATGGAAAATCTACAGCTAAGAGAAACAATTCTGAACTAGAACTTGCAAAACAAAACTTTGAAATGAGAATAAGAAATCTCTAAACAGAGTACAAGTTAGGATATGCACAACAGCAAGCATTAGGGTATGCAAAAATCAGTGTACAAACTCACTTCCAAAGCTACTTTAGAGCAGTGGTTCCCAAACTTGTTCCGTCGCTTGTGCAGGGAAAGCCCCTGGCGGGCCGGGCCAGTTTGTTTACCTGCCGCGTCCGCAGGTTCGACCGATCACGGCTCCCACTGGCCGCGGTTCGCTGCTCCCTTTGGCCTGGAGCAGCGAACCACAGCCACTGGGAGCCGCGATCGGCCGGACCTGCGGACGNGCCCCTGGCGGGCCGGGCCAGTTTGTTTACCTGCCGCGTCCGCAGGTTCGACCGATCACGGCTCCCACTGGCCGCGGTTCGCTGCTCCCTTTGGCCTGGAGCAGCGAACCACAGCCACTGGGAGCCGCGATCGGCCGGACCTGCGGACGCGGCAGGTAAACAAACCGGCTCGGCCCGCCAGGGGCTTTCCCTGCACAAGCGGCGGAACAAGTTTGGGAACCAGTGCTTTAGAGGAGTGGTCCCCAACGTGGTGCCCACGGGCGCGATGGCACCCGCCGGAGCATCTATGAGCACCCACGTACTGGCCGGTAGAGAAGCATGCACCAAAATGCCGCCGAAAAGCGGCAACGTCAAGAAGCGTTGCCGCCGAAATGCCGCCGAGAAGCAGCGTCATCAAGAGGATATGATTTTCTTAGCTATATGAAGAATCAGCACTGCCCATCAAAAGAGATAATCCATTTTGGGAGTCAGTTTTACCCCCCCACAACCCTCAAGAATTTAGGAGATAAACTGGTACAGTTAATTGTAAGTATCAGAGATATGTACTTGATATTTAATAATATTGTGTACAAATACCAAGCAAGACAGGTTATTAAACCTTAAAACTTCATAATTTACACTTCATTAAATAAAATGGATTTGAACATTCATCAGAAAAGAGCTCCAAGAACTCAGCAAACCTTATGCCTCACAATACATTTATTTCTTATTGCTTATCAGCATCAGTGATTCTTTGAAGCAGTGCTGCCTTTGTCAAGATGGCTGTGGTGGAAGTAGGATCCAGATACTGATGGCTGCCATTTCACGTGCAGATGCCCATCTAGTCACTAGCCCTAACAGCAGTACATTCAAAAACTTACTTGAAGAGGCTTTTATAAAACATTTTCCTTCTAACCAATTTTATTGCAAGATATTATGAAGGTTTGTATGTTTATTCTGGACAATTCACCCCTGCCCCGCCCCCAAAAAACTGAGCACTTTTGTTATTTATAGGTTGGGTATATTTTGTCATCAGCCCTACCACTTCATTTGTGGGGTAAATAAGGTTTTATAACATTTTAAAGAAGAATAAAAGGAGGTCACATTGATTTAATGGCTGAGTCTGAATTTAACCAAGGTGCCTTGAGGCCAAACCAAATCATCTTATCACTGGATGACACTGACTCTGTCATCTTTAATAAGCATCAAAGGAAGATTATGTATATTATGGTAATGCCAAAATGGGCTAGATGCTTTCCAAATACGAGGAACACAGTCCATGCCCCCATAAAGCTCATCTTTTCTCTGAAAGTTTTTTTTAAATAAAGCTATTTCTGTGTTTTGTAAGACAAGTCTAAAGCTAACTTCTAGTGTTTGATGAGGGCATCACCGGGAAAGCAGTATTTAAAAACGATAGTGATCCAACTGTTTATTGTGATTTGGATTAATCTTAATGTTTGCTACACCTCCTAATCAGCTACAAGCAAGGAAGAGGACATAGTTCAGCTCAAAAACATTAAGTGTGCTGGAATATTTCTGTAAATGTTTGATCACCCACATGTTATTACAGTCACATTGTCTTGAAGTCACAATTAAAACTGTCTGAATATCATCAAGTTCATTAAGAATATTACTGAGCATAGGACTCCATTCCACTAGGTGCTCACAACTTTATTAGGTGTTGAGAGCACTTAGTACTTGGAAGGTCAGGCCAAAAGTTCTTAAATACTCTTTTTTCCCCCATGTAGAAACATTAAGCTATAGGTTAGCCTGTCCGGTTACAGAATGGCTGATCACTGCTTGCTGACTTATTTGGATCTTCCATTGTGACCTACAATGCTTTTTGCTATTCCAGTCATAGTCTTTACTACAGTGGCGCTTGTGTGATATGTTCAAATGGCAAGCAAATCCATTTTACTTGGGACTAAGCCAGGAGTTTAAAAAAAAAAAAAAGGGGCACCAGGGCTTATCGGTGACTAACAATTTACCGTCTCATGTACTTGCAAGCCATTTCGTTTTTTCTAACAAGCTGTATTTTAAGTCACAGATTTTTCAGTTCTACCAAGTAGGTAATTTGGATGGTTATTCTGTAACACCCTCTGATTACCAAAAGGAGGGAAGAAGCAGCTGTCCTTGCCTAGCAGCAGTGTACAATCCAGATAAAGAGAGGTAGTTGGCACAAAATATTAAAACAAGAAAAACATTTTATGCTACCATGAAGTTAGACCTCAGTTTCATCCATTTTATTAAATCTGCTAGCTTTCCAGCATGCATACTGTACAACAGCTCACAATGAGGTTCACATGGTACCTGTACCCCAACGTAACTAAAAAGGCTAGACCAGAGGTCGGCAACGTTTGGCACGCAGCTCGCCAGGATAAGCATCCTGGCGGGCCGGGCCACTTTATTTACCTGCTGACACGGCAGGTTCGGCCGATTGCGGCCCCCACTGGCTGCGGTTCGCTGTCCCGGGCCAATGACGGCAGGAAGCAGCGTGGGTGAGGGACGTGCTGGCCGCAGCTTCTCGCCGCCCCCATTGGCCCGGGACGGCAAACCGCGGCCAGTGGGGCCCGCAATCGGCCGAACCTGCCGCGTCAGCAGGTAAATAAACTGGCCTGGCCCACCAGGGTGCTTACCCTGGCGAGCTGCGTGCCAAACGTTGCCGATCCCTGGACTAGACCATTTCAAGCTATTTATCAAAACTTCATGATGTCAATCTCCCTTAGAATCCTTAACTTATTTCCTCCAGGTTTTAAAAATCCAACATTTCATTAATTAATCCTCCTTGAAGAGTTCTGTGAATAAAAATGTTCACAATCTTTTGTACTGACAAGACAAAAGCTATTCAAATGTACTTATGAAGTCCCCCTCCAGGAAGCATTATGGGCAGGAAACATTCAATACAATAGAGTAGCAGAGCTAACACTTCACAGAAATGAAAGATTCATTTTGCTCAGACTGATGATGCACAAGCTGCATATCGTTCAGCCATACAGACAGCATTTTGAAAAGGAAGTGGTTAGGAAGAGTAGCATTAAGCTGTTTATATACATAGACCCTACATCAGCACCACAACACCTAAATGCTGCTGGATCCTCTGGCATACAAACAGGCTACTGTGCATCTGAAATTTTCATGCACCCAAGGCTTTGAGTGCACAAAATAAGGAAGCTTAACATCCAAAATTTCATATAATTCACAAAGAAATAAATGCAGCTTGCCTACACAGTAACGCTAGTTCCTAATCAAACGCGGTAGACACAATCAACCCTTCAGTAATGTAAATTATCCTTTTCAAAGTCTCCTTTTTTGGAACCTTTTTAAGTTTGTGTGTGAAATTTTGCAGGAAATGTCAGTTTTTCTTTGAACAAATCTTTCTTTCATGGTATGACACCACAAGGTAAGTTATCTATAAGGAACACAAGCATACTCATGCAAACTCAAAAGAAAGAAGCATCTATCTGAAAGCTGATGAAAATTTTACTTGCTTTGTGTCATAATGTTTACAGGTTTATGTAATTTCATTACATACAGAGTTGTGTACATTTATAATTTCTAATTACTACCACTTTTTGCATTAGTCTGTAAAGCTTACGTTATTACAGTTGAAAAAACAGAGGCAAAAGAACAGCTCAATTTCTGTGCTCAAAGCTTTAAGAAACAAACAGTTATAGCATCTTCCTAAAGAATGCAAAATTTGTGTTTTGCAAACATACGAAGGACATGTTCAAAAATTAGTTAAAATTCCAGCCAAAAGCTAATCCTGTTAGATTAAGTAAAGCATTTTTTGAAATGCTGACCTTAGACACTATCTTCTGCACAGATCAAACCTCAGTAAAAAACAAAGCAAGGTTTTAAAAAACAACCTGACAAGAAAACAGCTTCATTTTGGGGAAAGTTACTTTTAAATGCTTTGATAAGCAAGAAACAAAAGAAAGCCATTGAAAAACCGCCAAGAGTCAATCTTTTTCTAATGGTGTGTCAGATTTCTTTTGGACAATACTTGCTTTTTTTAATTAAGTAGTTAGACCAAAATTTGTCATCTATTGCCACAGTGAGGTAAATAAACTACAGGCAAAGCTACAGGAGTAGTGTCTCTTTAGGGACCATAGACTTGGGAGAGTTGCAACATAAGAGTAAGAGAAGAATTGAATCCTTTAAATTCTGTAAAACAGGAATTAAGGTCATTTTGTCAATGTGAAGTTTGTTGTTGGCGTTTTATGTCTCCTTCAAGAAGCTTGAAATATTATTGATACAATAGCAAAGAATATCATAGAAGATCCATATGAAAAAAATCCTTCAGACATTTTTCTATCCGAAGTCCACCATCAGAAATAGCATGCTACTGGGAAAATTACCACTTTTTATTTGTTAAACAAAGAGTATGTTTGGCACTATATAAAACTGAGGATAACAGTTCCCCTGCCCATTCTGCTCTAAAATTTACTTGCATCAGCCTTTTTTTCAAATCGCAGAATCGAAGTGCACATTGTAAATACATGCACAAATTTAATTTTAAGCCAGATCCATTTGTCACTGCTCTGAACCCCTCACCTGCAGGTAAGTATTTCAGTTGGTTGTTGGCCAATCGAAGATGACGTAAAGACCTCAGGTGGCCGATCTCAGGGCACACAATTTCAAGAGCATTGTCACTCAGGTCCAGAAACTGCAGTTTAACCAAGGAGCCAATAGCTAGTGAGAGAATAGAGACAAAAAAATGAATGTGACCCAGGAGTAATGTTAAAACCTTAATAGGACTATGAGATGATAGAAGGCCTCAATATCTAATTCCTATATCTGAGCAGACTGTGAGGTATTAAAACCATTGGTCTCATAACTGAATGTCATGGGAGTTAAGTATTTGTAAGCGCTTCTATTGATAACAAGCAGTATTGGGGGTATAGAAATATGAAAAAAAATAAATGACACATAAGAGACCATAGATCAGGGGTTGGCAACCTATGGCACGCGTGCCAAACACGGCACGCAAGCCGATTCTGAGTGGCACGCTGCTGCCCACTGAGAGGGAGGAGGAGGGGCGGAGGGGCCGGAATGCACCACGTTGTGCGAAGAAGCGGGGGAGGGGGAAGCTTGGCTGCCGCAGGATCAAGCTTCTGCCTCCTGCCCCTGCAGGGGAGAGCGGTGGGGAGGGAGTCCCGGCCCCCCGCTCTCCCCTGCGGGGGCAGGAGACAGAAGCTTGGTCCTGCGGCAGCCAAGCTTCCCTCCTCCCCCACTTCTTCGCACAACGTGGTGCATTCCGGCCCCTCCTCCTCCTCCCCCCAGAGGAGCAGAGCCGAGCAGCAGCGTGCACGCTGCTCCGTAAAGCAGGCAGAGAGAGATAGGGACGGGCTTGGGGGAAGAGGGTGGACAGGGCATATCCCTCCCAGCCCCCTGCCATGAGCCACTCAGGGCAGGGGGCTGGGAGCACCCCCATGAGCCGAGCACCCCAGCCTTCTGCCCTGCACCTCCCCACCCCAACACACACCCATCCCTCTGCCCTGCACCACCCACACACACCCTAGCCCTCTGCCGTGACCTCGAGTTGCCCCCAACACCCAGCCTTCTGCCCTGAACCCACCCCCACACCCAGTCTTGTGCCCTGCACCTCCACACCCCCAAGCCCTCTGCCCTGACCTCGAGTCCCCGCCCCCCCCAGCGGGCTGAGCAGGCTGGCGGCGTAAGATCAGCATTTTAATTTAATTTTAAATGAAGCTTCTTAAACATTTTGACAACCTTGTTTACTTTACATACAACAATAGTTTAGTTATATAATATACACTTAGAGAGAAAAAAACATTAAAATGTATTACCGGCACGCGAAACCTTAAGTTAAAGTGAATAAATGAAGACTCGGCACACCACTTCTGAAAGGTTGCCTATCCCTGCCATAGATTTTGATATTATTCCAACCATGATTCTTCTCCCATGAAATTACTTTTTACTTTTCTTTGCCATCACCTTTATCTGATTTACTCACCCCAGACTGGGAATTTAAAGTTTTCTTTTCTGAAGGTAGGACATGTTTGCACCACAATAAAATGAAAGGAATAGAGAGATCAATGCAATTATTGATGCTTTAGGTTTAAACCTACCAATCATGACCAAGTAAATGAAAGTATTTTAGGTAATAATTGGCTTAGCAAGCAGGAATGATCAATAAAACAACTCTCCAGGGTAAGTGCCATTTAGTCTTTTCACTTCCTGTAATTGGAACTAGAGCGAACAACATGTAGATGCATCTAAAAGTTTAATAAAATAGTTTAACATAGTACAAGCAAGGATATCAACATTCTAAGGACTACAGAGGTGTATTTCTGTGGATATCTTTAGAATTTCATGGGAACACAAGGAAAACAGGCCTTTTTACTGAATAAAATAAAATATTTGATAGTTTCTGCCACTTATTTTGAAGCTAGTAGGGCACTTACCTTCAGGTACAACAACTATGTTATTTGAATGAAGGTACCTGGGGGGAAAAAAGCACAAACAACGACACCTGTTACCCTCAAGGACTTTGGTTAGATAATCAGTTGGCAAAATGTTCAATCTGAAATTGGAAGAGAAAAAAAACCTTCACAGACATTTCTCTTTCTGAGCATGACAGTAAATTGTACAACACTAATTAACATATTCTAAGGTTTCACTTATAACCTATTTAAATCATGAACAGAAATTAAGGTCAAGAATGTCTTAGCTGATGATTATTACAATACTCAAATGTGATGCACATGATCATTGTACTCGCAACTGTTTTATTTCAAGCTGTTGTATGCAATATTTCTTCATAACAACAAAATATTCAGGTAGAAAAAATAAATCAGGAGTCACCAGATTGCACTAAATTCTGCCATAGGTCCTCTCCTGCTGTGTACAGGAAAAAACCAAACAAATAAATCAACTATGCACACTTACATAAGCATGCAGAAGCTACTTGTCATGATGAGATTTTTTTTTAAATGTAAAGTACTAAATTAAATTTTACAAAAGCAATTTCCAACCAGTAAATACAGTGACAAGTCCAGACAAGTTTCAGTAGCTATTTTAAAGTGCATTTAGGGCTCCCTGGTGATGAACACCTAAAATTACTACAATTTGAGAAGAGCTTAATCCATATCTTTTAAACTATAAAGTTCTGCTTGAAAACAGAAAGACTATATAAAGTTTGTAGGCAAGCAATCAATACCTGAAAATAGAGTTACCTTGTCTATTCTCAAAAGATAATGAGTATTCTGATGATTTAAGCATGCGTGTAAAAGATTTGAACAAGCAATTTTTCCATTATACTGTGAAACAATGTTTCCCAAAAGCAGGGTTGTGTCCCTCTGGGAAGATGGGAAGATCTAACTGGTGAAGTGAGGATACAGACTTTTCAATTGTTCTGCAGAGTCTCAGTTTTCTGTTTTTTAAAAGTATGTCCTTCGTGCTTGTGGTTGTGAAGAATACTTTCACAATGGAAACCATGTGTAACTTATGCAGAGATGTCTGCCTGTGTTTGAAGACAGCCTGAAACAATAGCTCCAAAGTGTGAACTCTCCCACTCATTTCAGTGGATGGTAAATATGATCATTAATGTTGACACTGAAAGTATTTCACTGCTCAAAGCACATAAGCAAGCAGAAGTATCATTACAAAGCTCTACACCAAAAAAAAGTTTCTCTGTGTGAGGGGTGCGCCCCCGGTGGGAAGCATAGAAAGTAATTACACTAAGATGAGTAGATCTTTAAAAACACATGGTGATATTGCAAGGGGGATATATTCCATTTCATTTTCCTGAAGGGGAGCTCAGCTTTCAAGAGTATAGGAAACACGGCTCTAAAGTAAAGGAGGTACATTTACAGTAACAAATCAGCATTTTAAATATGAACCTATTGGCAAATTATTCTTTTTAAAATAAAATCTGTATATTTTATTGTTTCTTTTTACTTCATTTTCTGCTCTAGCCCCAAAGCAATTATTATCTCAGCTAACAATTTAAATTGTGTTACTTGAACTATAGAAGCGGCAGAACAATTGCAATCACCTACATACCAAATACATGGGATAATGGTAGCACAACTAAGCTTGGTGGTCGTGAGATAACTAAATCAAGTAAATATATATTAATAGACTTTTTTTGCTTATTTGCTGCTTCTTAAATTAACCTCCTCCAAGCAATTTTAGGCTTGCTCTTCTAAAGGCATTATCAGATAATACTAAAAGTTCTTGATGCCTGGTGGCAAAATGTCAAACACTCTTAAATATATCAAATACAAGAAAGTTGTTCCAGTGTATGTGAACCAAAAATATAGGGCAAGATGAGGCAAGATTGTCTCTTCAGCAAGCTGGAGACCGCAATGACCTACAAAACAGTTAAACTATGTTGTGGACACGAGTCCTAGAAAGGTGCGGTTTTAACAGCCAAATTGAGAAGACAAGCTCAGGCAGATAACTTATAGTGTTCAAACACCCCATGCTTCCTTTAAGTTTGAATTTACAGTATGTACTTCAAAAACACATTGCACTACCAAACCATTCATTAAGATCAGGTCATAGCTGTCATAAAGCAGTATGGGAGGTAAGGAGAGAAAGCATATTTAAAGTTCAGTTCTATTGCATGATGGTTGTTTGGTGAACTACATCAAATGTAGGGCTCAAAAAATCTATTATACATCTACTACCCAAATGGGCTATACCTAATTGAAAAGGACAATACAACAAATCCCCCAGCTGGATCAAGGTGCACAGCCCTGGTATGAAGACCACCAGTACATACCCCTTTCTTACCGCATGGGGTGGAGGAAATCAACATTTCCTCCTAACACAATCTGAACAAGAAATTATGACACAGAAAGGAATTCAGCATGGGCCTGAATGTAGCTAGTAGTCAAAGTACCTCATTTTATTACCCAGGAGGAAAAACCACATTATACTGAAAAGGAAAAATGTATACAATCACAGCATTTTTTTTTTAAATAATTTGACACTGATTAGCATAATAAAGTTGGTCAAAACTCCAACACTCACAATTCCACGAGGTTTGGAAGCTTCTGTGCAAGGTTTTCTGGCTGAAAAAGAAAAAAGGTAGAGATCTATTATTTTAAAAACGAACATGCGTCCTACTCATTTTAATAACCACGCCAACAAGATACATCACAAGTGTGTTTCAGTAGAACTGTGTTCAGTAGAACAAAATCAGCCACACTCAGCCCTGGGTATGGGAGGATGGGAAAATGGAGCACCTCGTGCCATTCTTTCATAGTCTAGAAGTGACACTGATGGGATCTACAGCAAATTGCATCCAGCCGACCAAGGTTTGAAGAATGGATTATCAATACTCAGCTTTTGAAAGGGAATTAAAGCTAAGGAGGTGGAGATGAGATAGAGGGGTTTCCTAAGCAGCCGCTGGAAAGAAAACGTTCACTGATTTACAGCAGTAGTAAAAAGCAGGAAGCATGCCAGACCACCTCCTAAACAACATATATTTTCTTTGTAATATTGCTGAGTAGCAGGACAAGACCTGAATCCTCTACAGTTTATTTAACACCGCTGTACCAAAAATATCAAACCCATCAGATTTCTTTATGCATGTCAAGACGCACGTCCTTCTCTGTATTCTGACTCACCCCTGGGTGCGCATGCCGGTTTCTGGATAGTCTTTTTAAGTGTAAACAAACATTATGGCAGTCAACACACTGGGATCAATACGGCTATTTTAATAATTTTAAGACCCAGCAGGTTAGATTTTCTCCTGCATCTGAGCTCCATTCAGTGCAAGAGAGCAAAGGTAGCGAGGGATATGGCAACAACTCTCTGATTCTGAACTAGTCTGACAAGAAGTTGCTTGAACTCATACCTGTGGTTTATTGCCCTCGGGTTGCATGTGGTCCCTTTTCCTCCCCGATACATTCTCTATACCCCAGAGGGAAGGGAAATTGGTATGGGAGCTAACCGATGGTTTTATGCCATCTGAAAGCTTCCCATAACAGGGAAAACATCAGCTGGCCAGTGTGGCCAGAAATTGGCTGTTTTGAATTGCTTGAGTTGTGCAAATGAGCCGAGTCAGACATCAGAATTGTGTTTGAAGCTGTGTTAATTGGGTGTATTTTAGCCTAGTAGAGAAACGTGTTAGCCTGAAGCATAATGGGGTTTTTCAGTCATGTTTAGCTAACTCAACTGAGCTAACATGGTTGAAAAACGTGCCCTTTTTTATCAATCAAGACAGGTCCCTAGGTTTTCTTGGAAAGGGCAACTAGCAGGAATTTTAGGAAAGGATGGAATATGTTATGCTGGAAGCCATATTGAAAACCCTTATTCAAGGTTGAGACGATTTTATTCCTTAGGAAATCTACTTTAAATGCAGTGACTGCATTTTGATTTTAAAATTCTAGTTTTAATTATATGGAATGCAGAGTTTAGACATGCAGAACTGGAAATAAGTTTTAATGAAGAACATTTAACAGCACACAGTATGACAGCACAATCACTTACAGAGTTTGGCAGTTTTCATGTTCATTCTTCATCTAAATTTAAACAATATTCCTTCTTAAAATACACTTTTTAGTTAACATATTTCTCCACAATTTGAAAATTGTATAACATAGGCAAGATATGCATATTTCTCATACATAACAATGATGTTGAACATCCCTGATTAAAGTGCAAACCTCAACTCAGCTTTAACCATGAAGCAGCAACCACCAACTCCATAACTGAATCAATTTTCTATATGAAAGTGTCACTCAAGCAGCAGAAGAAACGAGAAGATAGCTAAGCAGTGGTTGCCACCTGCTGGAAAGTTTGTATTACAATACATTAATTTTCCACATAATATACACGCAGCTCCCTAATATAGCATAGAAAGGTTTTTGCATGATGTTCTTTTCCTTGTATATTTTTCTCTTCCTTGTATATTTTTCTCGGTGTTAACCAAATAAATGCAGAAACTAGCTTGACCCTTAAAAACCCAGCAAACATTTTTTGCTTTAAGTTCTAATGGAAAAAAAGTTTCAATCTAACCTAACTCTAGATCAGTGTTAATGAATTCTTGCCCTAAACTATTTATTAGTCCAACAGATACTTCTGGTGTGTCTATTTTCATGTAGTATTTTCTCTTCAACCCCCACTCGTGTCCCCCCTCCCCCTAAAAAAATTATTTGTTGGCTTTCCTTTGCAAAGTGAAACAGTGTTTCAAGGGTTTGGAGCGTTTGATCCTCAAAGGAATCGTTTTAAAGCTGGATGATGTCTTGGAGATTAAACAGGCAGGATTCAGGAAAGGACATAACAGCTGTGATCAAATCTTGGCCTTGACCATCTTTCTCTAAAATCATTTTTAACAAAATCTAAAGATAGGAGCAGTCTTCCTGGAATTGACTGCCGCTTATGACACGGTTTGGCACAGAGGCCTCCTGTGTAAACTCTCACGAGTTGCCCCGCATTGGGTGGTCAAAGTAGTAGATCTCTTCCTCCAAAACAGGTGGTTCAGAGTACACCTAGGCAACCACTGCAGTTCCTGGAAGTGTCAGATTAATGATCTTTCTCAAGGTTCAGTTCCTTCACCAATACTATTTAACGTGTACATCAATGACTTGCCAGCAACACTCTCACGCAAGTTTATCTTTGCTGATGATATCTGCTGCAGTTACCAAGCTCAGGTCTTCTCAGAAATTGACAACATCCTGAATGATATGAAGCTCATGGCAGACTACCGTAGTCAATGACGCCTGCAGCCGAGCTTTTCCAAGACAGTTTCTAGCATATTTCCTCTGCACAATGCAAGCGCAAGCCACGAGTTAAAAACTATCTGCCCAGAAGGTTTTGACCTGCCAAGGCACTTGTGGTCATCCCTGAACTGGTTTAGAACAGGACAGGGCAATTGTGCGGTGAATCTCTTCAAATGGGATTTCTCTAATGACCTGCGATGTAGATGCAGTCAACTTCAGACCGTGTTGCATATCCTTGATGAGTGCCCACTGAGTAGTTATCAGTGGTTCACAGTCAAGCTGGAAGGGCATATTGAGTGGGGTCCCACAGGGATCAGTTCTGGATCCTAAATCATCAATGAAGATATTGAACAGTTCAGGGTGGGCATACTACGGCCCACAGGCCGGATCCGGCCCCTCAGGGCTTTGGATCCGGCCCGCGGGATTGCCCCCTGTGGCGCCGCGGGCCCCACACCAGTCTCAGAAGCGGCTGGCACCACTTCCCTACAGCCCCCAGGCAGGGGGGCAGAGGGCTCCGTGCGTTGCCCTTGCCTCCAGGCACCACCCCCCGCAGCTCACATTGGCCGGGAACAGGGAATCGCGGCCAATGGGAGTTTCGGGGGAGATACCTGGAGGCACGGCAAGGGCAGCACACGCGGAGCGTCCCCCCCCCCCCAGGGGCCGCTGCGCTTTCTGAAGCAGCACGGCGTGCGGCCAGGGCAGGCATGCAGGGAGCCTGCCCTGGCCCCGGTGTGCGCTGCTGCCACCCCGGAGCCACTTTAGGTAAGTGGAGCCTGGCCAGAGCCCAAACCCTGCCTGCACCCCACCCCCCAACTCCCTGCCCACACCTCGCACCCCTCCTGCACCCCAACTCCCTGCCCGGATCCCCCTCATACACTCCATACCCCTCCTGCACCCTGCCCTGAGCCCCCTGCCACACCCTGTGCCCTTCCTGAACCCCAACCCCCTGCCTGCAGTCCACACCCCTCCTGCACCCCTACCCTGAACCCCCTCCTGCACTCAACCCCCTTCCCTGAACCCCATCATACACCCCTACCCCTCCTCTGCCCCAATCCCTTGCCCTGAGCCCCTTCCTGTACACCGCACCCCCTCCCATACCCCGCATTCCCTCACACACCCCAACCCCCTGCCCCGGCCCTGCCTACAATTTCCCCACCCAGGTGTGCCCCTCGGCCCAAAAAGTTTGCCCACCCCTGATTTAGATAATGGAATAGAGACTACGCTTATAAAGTTTGCGGACGATACCCAGCTAGGAGGGGTTGCAAATGCTTTGGAGGACAGGATTAAAATTCAGAATGTCTGGACAAACTGGAGAAATGCTCTGAGGTAAACAGGATGAAATTCCAGAAGGACAAATGCAAAGTACTCCACTTAGGAAAGACCAATCAGTTGCACACACACAAAATGGGAAATGATTGCCTAGGAAGGAGTACTACAGAAAGGGAACTGGGGGTCATAGTGGATCACAAGATAAATATGAGTGAACATGTAACACTGTTGCAAAAAAAGCAAACATCATTCTGGGATGCACTAGCAAGAGTGTTGTAGGCAAGACACGAGAAGTACCATATATACTCGTTCATAAGCTGAATTTTTTTTTAGTACCAAAGGGAAGCACCAGAGAAGGGGGCTGGCTTATGAATGGGTATAGAGAGGGAGAGGTGGGACACAGTCCGTCCCCGCAGCAGAGGGAGCAAAAAGAGGCAGCACAGCCAGAAGGGAAGAGGTGGGGCCAGAGTCTCTCCGTTTCTGGCCATGCTGCTCTCCCCCGAGCCTCCGAAGCAGCTGCAGCTCCGGGGCACGGCAGCCTGCAGCCATGCTACTCAGCCCCACCCCCACCCAAAGCAGGCTGCAGCCGCGCCACCAGGCCCAGCCCGCTGGAACATGCTGCGATCACGCTGCCCGGCCCAGCCCGCTGGAACATGCTGCGATCGTGCTGCCCGGTCTGGCCTGCTGGAACAGGTTGCGCCCGTGCTGCCCAGCCTGCCGGAGCAGCTCCAGCCAGATCAGAGATATCCTCCCCTGGCCCTCCCTAGATAAGGTGGGAAGGGATAGGCTGGACAGCCCGCGCCGCTTCTCGCCGCCCCCATTGGCCCAGGACGGCGAACCGCGGCCAGTGGGGGCCGTGATCGGCCGAACCTGCCGCGTCAGCAGGTAAATAAAATTGGCCCGGCCCACCAGGGTGCTTACCCTGGCGAGCCGCGTGCCGAACGTTGCCGACCCCTGTTATAGACTAACAGATGTATTGGAGCATAAGCTTTCGTGGGTAAATACCCAAAATTGTTCTTCTTAACTTCTGAGGATAGGACAAGCAGCAATGGGCTTAAATTGCAGCAAGAAAGGCTTAGGATGGACATTAGGAAAAACTGCCTGTCAAGGTGGTTAAGCACTGGCATAAATTACGTAGGCAGGTTGTGGAATCTCCATCACTGGAGATTTTTAAGAGCAGGTTAGATAAACACCTGTCAAACAGCTATCAAATGGCTAAGCACACTGTGCATATGCTGAAAGACCTGAAGCCCACCAAAAATCTTATCCATTGGATATTTGCATTTCCAACATATATAAACAGAATGTGGTGTTTAAATCTTCTCAATGGAGCCAGGTCCTGAGTGGTGTTTAGCACCATTCAGGATCAGCCTTTCTGAAAGACCAGTAGCAGGCTACAAAAATGCACTTCATCACTTTTTTCAAATCAGAATTTATCAAACTACTATAAACATACAGACAATAAGAAGTATTACAACTTATCATACCAGGGTGGTCAAGGAGTTTCTTTTCATATAGAGTCTCTCCAGGTACTGCAGACCCTCATCTTTCAATAATTCCAAAGGAAAATTATGCAGATTTCGGTAATTTAAGAACAAGTTCTTGTGCCTTTCCAGCTTTGCCTCAGAGATCGTTTTACAAAGTTCTGATGCCATTGTTGACTTTGTCCCAGGGTTCACATTAGAGCTCTACATCTTCTGAATGCACACCCATTTCTAAAGAGAAAGCAAGAAAAGGAAAATATTGTAGCAATGAGATACTCAATACAACTAACGTTAACAACATGGAGTACGGAACACAAGCCAAAATAGGGAAAGAACAGGCTGAAGACTATTTAGATAAGTTAGATATATTCAAGTTGGCAGGGCCTGATGAAATTCTTCCTACAGTACTTAAGGAACTACCTGAAGCAATCTCAGAATCATTAGCACTTATTGTCAAGAACTCATGGAGGTTGGGTGAGGTCCCAGAGGACTGGAGAAGGGCAAACAAACAAACATACCTAATTTTAAAAAGGGGAACAAAGAGCACCTGGGGAATTATAGACCTGTAAGCCTAACTTTGAGACCTGGAAAGATATTGGAACAAATTATTAAAGAATCAATTTGAAAGCAGCGAGGGGATAACAGAGTTAAAGTGAATAGCCAGCATAGATTTCTCAAGAACAAATCATGTCAATCCAACCGAATTTTCACTGACAGGGTTACTGCCTAGTGAATGTGGGAAAGAAGTAGATGTGATATAATTGGATTTTAGTAAGACTTTTGACACAGGGTACGTCTACCCAGCAACTAGACACTGCCGATTGGCCCGTGCCAGCCAACTGGGGCTTGTGGGGCTGTTCCATTACTGTGTAGGAGCCTGTGAGGTGGGAAGGTCCCTGAGTCCAGACTCCACACCGAGCCCAAGCCTACACTGGAATGAAACAGCCCTGCAGCCCAGGCCCCACGAGCCCGAGTTGGCCGGCATGGGCTAGCCACAGGATTTTCTTTGCTGTGTAGACATACCCACAGTCCCACATGACATTCTCATAAGCAAACTAAGGAAATGTGGTTTAGATGAAATAATTATAAAGTAGATGTAAAACTGGTTGAAAGACTGTACTCAAAGAGTAGTTATCAATGGTTTCTATCAAGTCGGCAGGGCATAGCTAGTGGGGTTCTGCAGGGGTCAGTTTTGAGTGTGGTACTAGTCAATATTTTCATTAATGATTTAGGATAATGGAGTAGAGCAGTGGTTCTCAAACTAGGGCCGCCGTTTGTTCAGGGAAAGCCCCTGGCGGGCCGGGCCAGTTTGTTTACCTGCCGCGCCCACAGGTTCGGCCGATCGCAGCTCCCACTGGCCGCGGTTCACCGCTCCAGGCCGATCGGAGCTGCGGGAAGCAGCAGCCAGTAAGTCCCTCGGCCCGCGCCGCTTCCCGCAGCTCCCATTGGCCTGGAGCAGCAAACCGCGACCACTGGGAGCTGCGATCGGACGAACCTGCGGACGCGGCAGGTAAACAAACCGGTCCAGCCTGCCAGGGGCTTTCCCTGAACAAGCGGAGGCCCTAGTTTGAGAACCACTGGAGTAGAGCGTATGCTTACAAAATTTGTGGATGGGGATGAATGAATGTATGGGGGATGGGAGGTGCTATATGGCCAGGTGGAGAGGATGAATGGGTCGGGGGGGAGAGGTGCTGCTTGGCCAGGTGGGAGGGGCAGGAGGTGCTGCATTTCTGGGGGGGGGGGGATGAATGGGAGTAGGAAAGCAAAGTTCTTCAGTTAGGAAGGGGAAATCAAATGCACAACTACAAAATGGGAAGTAACTGGGTAGATGTTAGTACTGCTGAAAAGGGTCAGAGGGTTATAGTACACACAAATTGAATATGAGTCAACAACATGATGCACTTGCAAAAAAGGCTAACATTCTGACATGTATTAGCAGGAGTGTTGTACGTAAGGCACAGAAGAGAACTGTCCCACACTACTTAGCACTGGTGAGGTATCAGCTGGAGTACTGTGTCCAATTCTGGGTGCCACATTTTAGGAAAGATGTAAAGAAATCGGAGAGTCCAGAGGAGAGCAACAAAAATGATAAAAGGTTTAAAAAACTTGACCTATGAGGAAAGGTTTAAAAAAAACAAAAACAAACAACAACAACTAGAAAATGAAGAGTGCTAAGGTAACAAAACTAAAAATCAATCTAAGCCTGAACTCACACAGACTTCATTTTACTTCTGCTGTATAGTGTTAAACAGAATTCTGTTTATGCTTCCGCCTACAGAGGGATACTACCTTTATAAATAAGAATTTGTTTAACAAAAAAACAGATATCAAGAGTATTGATTAGGAGCCTAGCACAGGAAGTCAATTCAACTGTCTATTTTGCCAATGTGCCAGGGACTTAGGCAGACAAGTTTACATCCATAATTAAAGAACAGACCAGGGAGCTAACAGCTCCTGTCTACCAACAATATTTTCTGTTTGCTCTCTTAACTTTTTCTTGATGGAGGCATTTTTAACCACGAGTAGTCCTGGAAGTTGACCAGCTACCCAAAAATCAATGTTAATCTTATCTATTGAACAGCAATTGTTGTAAATACAACCTTGTATCTCAGATAAGACTAAGACTCATTGTATCAGTTTCAGTAATGCTCTTGAGCTCCAGAACAAGCTTCACAAACAGTCCATATACTTCTGTAGAGTTAGATAACTATCTTCTTTGTAGGCCATTCAGAAATGCTAACCACAGCTCAGACATAACATCCCTCATACACTTCATTGCCCTTCACCTCCAAATCAGCAGACTGAGTTATGGTCAGGTCAGTTCCGAAAGAGTCATAACCTGTGTTCCCTGTAAGTTGTGTGCTTGCGTGGCTGCCCAGGAAACATTCAAATGCTGCCCAGCTGATAAGCAGAGCATGCACAGCCAGCAGCAGTGTTCAGGTGCCCCACCCACCACGTTGCTCTGTCATGCAGCTGCTCCTGGGACCCTATTGCTGGCTGGGGAGGGGGGGCGTGTACTGAGGTCAGGATGTCTCCCTACCCGCCCCCCCAGAACAGGAGACCAGGGGGACAGCCTGACTCAGGACTGGAGCTGCCGTGGTGAAGATTGAGTGAGGGCCTTTCTTAAAGGGAAAGTGCACTGTTTCTGAGATTTCCCCAACAGCCAGCTCACAGTCTCGGTCTCTCTCACTAACACCCACAGTCTGTGTATCTCACTAACACACACTGTCTCTTTCACACTCACCTCCCAACACATACTTGTATTATTATTGTTGTTGTTGTTACTTCTTGGTACTTCCTGCAATGCACATATATTCTCTGTAATTTTATTCTTTCCAAGTGTGTTATTTTAGTGTTTTGACTGGTCTATGCATTTCATAATTTTTATTTCTCTTACACTTAAATTTAATTCTTTGAGTAGTGAATTCTAAAATGCCTAACCTGTCCTGGCTGGAGTAATTATCGCTATGGTAACTTTTGTAAAAATATTTATTATAATCTAGGTTTTTTGTTTCTACTGGTGGTACACATCTGCACATATTTTGGTGCACACAACAAAATTTATTCTGCACATGGATGGAAAAATTTAGAGGGAACATTGGTCATAACTATTTTATGACTGTTCAGTTACCTGTAAGTAAGACAGCATCAGTACAATCCCAAGTGAGCCAGCATCCACATCAGAAACAGCATTACCATAATTGACAGTTCATCGTGGGCAGTCTTAGGGCACGTTTACACTGGCAGAGTTACAGCCCCAGGAGTTACAGCGCCGCTCAGAGCGTTGAAGGGAAACCACTGTTGTGTGTTCACACTGTCAACTGCCTGCGCAATAGTGTGCTCACACTTGCGGCACTTGTAGTGGTATTCGGAGCAGTGCACGCTGGCCAGCTATCCCTCTGCTGCTAAGAGTTGTGGGAAAGTGGAGGGGGTCGCAGGGCATCCTGGGTCCTGTCCCAATGCCCTGTGCTTTGCCTGCCAGCAATCCCTGTGCTTCCGTCCGCATTGGCGCCATCTTTCAATGGTTTGTGTACAACGCACCCTGCCCCTTCGGGCTGCAGGAATGGATCCTGAACTGTTGACCAGTATGCTGCTCGCTCTGACCAACACGTCATGAGTGGCAGTGAAGTTATTCCTTACACTGCAAAGGCAAGAGGAGTGTGATTTTGATCTCGCCACACGTAGTAGCTATGACACGAGATTGCTTGTGGTATTCATGGAGGTGCTGAGCACAGTGGAACATCGCTTTTGGGCTCAGGAAACAAGCACTGAGTGGTGGGATCACATCATGATGCACATCTGGGATGACGAGCAGTGGCTACAGAACTTTCGGACGAGGAAAGCCACATTCATGGGACTGTGTGATGAACTCACCCCAGCACTGCGGCGCAAGGACTCAATAATGAGAGTGGCTCTGTCGTTGGAGAAGTGCATGGCAATTGCACTGTGGAAGCTGGCTACTCCACACTGCTACCCATCGGTCGCTAACCAGTTCGGACTAAGAAAGCTAACCGTTGGACTCATGTTGACGGAAGTCTACAGGGCCATTAATCGCATCCTGCTCCAAAAAACTGTGACTCTGGGTAACGTACGTAACATTGTAGATGGCTTTGCACAAATGGGTTTCCCTAACTGCGGAGGGGCGATAGATGGCACGCACATTCCAATTCTGGCACCAGACCACCTAGCCACTGAGTACATTAATCGCAACGGGTATTTCTCAGTGGTTCTCCAGGTGCTTGTGGATCACCGTGGGCATTTCACAGACATTAACGCAGGCTGGTCTGGAAAGGTGCATGACGCATGCATCTTTCAGAACACTGGCTTGTTCAGGAAGCTACAAGCAGGGACTTTCTTCCCGAACCAGAAGATCACTATAGGGGAAGTCAAAATGCCCATTGTGATCCTGGGAGATCCTGCCTATCCCTTAATGCCGTGGCTTATCAGTTCAATAACAGGCTGAGCAAGTGCATAATGTCTGTTGAGTGTGCTTTTGATCATTCAAAAGCCCGCTAGCACTGCCTCTATGGGAAGCTGAACCTGGCCGATGACAGTATTCCTATGCTTATAGCCACGTGCTGTATGCTCCATAATATTTGTGAAGGGAAGGGTGAAAACTTCACTCAGGGCTGGACTCAGCACCTGGAGGCTGAACTTGAACAGCCAGAGACCAGGGCTATTAGAGGGGCGCAGCGTGGGGCCATAAGGATCAGGGAGGCCTTGAGGCAGCAATTTTAAGCTGAAAGCCACTAATATTTGTTGCTATGCTCGGGAGTGCAGTGCTTGTAATGCTAGGAGGTGACTGGTGCAGACAATGCAATATGTGGGTTTAACATAATTGTATGTTGCTTTGCAGGGCTCTTTTTGCTTTCAATTAATAGAATAAAGATGGCTTACAAACCAACACAAGTCTTTTATTAAAAAACAATAACCGGAGGAGAGAGTCAAACCAAAAAAAACCATCAGTCGTGAGGGGAATGGGGGAAGGGAAGGTCCCAGGGGGAGGCGGGGTCCTGGGATGGCTAAAGATTTGTATATGTCCAAGGATCATATCCAACCTCCTTTGGAGTACAATGCAGTGGGTATTGTACTTCAGCAGGGCCAAACTGCAGAGGGATGGGGGTTGAGTGCAGGGGGTAGTGGGAGGCCGCAGTGCTGGATTGTGAGGGGGAAGGAATAGAATGCCGCGGGTATAGATTGGAGCCAGGCGGCTGATAAGAGTGTGTTGGCGGTGTCTGGGGGGAGCATGGGAAAGAGTTTTGCAACAGCGGCTGTGGAGCTGTTCAGTTTGCAGAGCTAGTATTGCCTGGAGCGTGTCTGCTTGGCGCTCCATAACCTTTAAGAGCCGCTCCATGGCTTCATTCTGGCGTGCCGCGTTCTCCTTTCGGTCCCTCTTCTCACTGTCCCGCCACTCCTTCAATTCCTTTTTCTCACTGGTGGAGTGCATCATAACATCACACAGAAAGTCCTCATTAGTTCTTTCTAATTCTGCACAGCCATTCAGCTGCCAATAACAAAGAGGGAGGCTGGGCTCCCAAGGTCATCTCTGTGAAGTTTAAACGCAACATTTTACAGAAGCAGTATTGTCTGCAACGCAAAGAACACTGATTCAGTGATTTAAAACACAGCCAGTACTCACACACCTGCCACTAACTGGCTGACCCCAGGCAAGCACACATGAGCCACAAGATCCCCAAAATGGTGAGCAGCCGCAGGGGCAGGGTAAATCACTCTTCCCGGACCCTGCTATACACTGGGCACATGGCTCTTGGGGAGAGCCAGCACTGTGGGGGGTAGGGGAGGCCTGATAATCGTTCCTGTCCCCACATTTTCCAGAGAATGTGATCATTATGGAAGATATCTCGCTGCTGAGGGTGAGCAGGGAATCAAGGGACGGTCTTCTCCAAGACTGTGGCTTCCACCCTGGCCCCTATGCAGCTCACCTGTATGCAGCAATGGTCCGTCCCCGTCCCCACCCCAGGATGGCACAGTAGCGCAGGAAAGTTACCATTAATGGGGCAAGAAACAAAGCAGCTCTGTCAAAGAACCTGCGGCAGCGGATTGCCCAGTATCTCCACGAGAGTTCCTGGAGATCTCGGAGGGAGATTCCCATGAAGTGAGAGAGTCAATCAACAACCTACTCTGGTGCTCAGAATAGGTATGCGGTGGGAGACAAGCCTGCTTTCTACAACCCTCCTGCCCCCAACAACTCGCTTCAGTGATTGCCAAAATCCAATCCACTTACCAGGGGCCCCCTCTCCTGTTTGCACTTCGCCAACATCCGATAGCAGAGACTGACTAGCCTCCTCTGGGGTAGAAAAGAACTCCTGGCTGCATGCATCTCTGACCTCAGAGTCATTCTCTTCCTCTGGGTCCCCCTCCTCATCCAAGATTTCCTCCTTCTCCTGGCTCGGTCCACTTTCGACCACTGAAGTATCCACAGTGGCCTTCGCAGTGGAGGTGGAGTTGCTGCAGAGTATCGCGTCCAGCTCTTTGTAGAGCCGGCACAGCACCGGAGCAGCAGTTTGCATCTCACACCTTGTAGTAGGCATTCTGCAGGTTCTTCACTTTGACCATGAACTGCAATGTGTCCTGGTCATGGCCCCTTTCTGTCATGCATTGTGAAATCTGTCTGTAGGTATCATAATTCCTATGGCTGGAGCGCAGCTGGGACTGGACAGCCGCCTCTTCCCAAATGCTGATGAGGTCCAGCAGCTCGGCATTGCTCCAAGCAGGGGATCAGGCTATTACGTGGAGCAGGCATAGCCACCTGGAAAGATGTGCTGAGACCACTGCACGCATCACTGAGCAAACAGGAAGGGGACTTTCAAAATTCCAAAGGAATTTACTGGATGGGGATGACAGTTGGTCACCTGAGGACAGGGCAGTAGAGTTCAAACCGATGACCAGAGGCGAGAACAGTCATTGTGGGGCACCTCCCAGAGCCCAATCGCAGCGCTGTAATCGACCACGGTGTCTACACTGGCACCACAGCGCTGTAGCCCCGGCGCAGAAAGCTGTACGCCTCTCATTGGGGTGGTTTTTTTAAAGCGCTGCAACTGCACAGTTTCTTCGCACTAAGTGGCTTAGCAGTGCGTACACCTCAGGAGTTACAGTGCAGAAATCTGCTTTACTGTGCAGAAACTTGCCAGGGTAGACAGCGCCTTAGACAAATGAAAACAGACACAATTGCCCTGACCCCTAGAGATGGTCAGCAAGGCAACATATAAGGGAAGCTTACATTTCTAGTGCCCAGGCTTTCCCAGTTCAGTGGACAGATGGCTTCATTCTCCAGGACTCTAAACCAAGCATGTCTCATCAACATACATTTTTTTTCTCTTAAAAAAAGCTTAAAATGTAGTTGAGAGAATATTTATGAGTATTATTATAACATGTTCCCTGTTGCAAGACACAAACATTGAATGCTCACTATCAAAAGTAGCCATGACTGATGGAGAACAAAAAGGTTAATACACGTCTTAAATATCTCAGATTGTAGATTCCACTTTTCTACTATAGTATGTACATTTCTGAAAGCATGAATTGGCTTGGAATGTGGATTTCTTACTTACAAGCAACAAAGACACAAAAGCGTCAAAAATCTTTTGCAACATGCCATCCAGATGTTCTTTACTGAAAGCTGAAATTATGGAAAACTACACAACTCAGACGCCACATCCCCAATGGACCAAATGTAAACCTGGCATAAGCAGGCACAATGACTAGTGAATTCAATGGGAGTTTTGTGTACTTATGCCAGAGACGAGTTTGACCCACTGTTTGGGTTCCCACTTCCAAGGTCAACTACATACACTTTCCCACTCCCAGCAGCCAGATGGTTTATCACTAAATACCCCCTTTTCAAAGCACTGAGACTGAGTTCAGTAACTGATGGCATGAGAGCGCAGGCCACAGAGAAAGGGGTGGCTATTCCAGTCATACACGGAGGTTACGAGTGGGGTTCTGGAAAACCAGGAGCTGCAATATCACCGGAGAAAGGGGAGAATTAATGGGATAATGGGGAACTGGGGGCTGCTGTTTCACAGGGTGGGGGGAGTGGGTGTATG
>NC_048307.1:77169448-77236056 GCF_013100865.1 Trachemys scripta elegans | reverse complement strand
GGAAAGCCCCTGGTGGGCCGGGCCGGTTTGTTTACCTGCCGCGTCCACAGGTCTGGCCGATTGCGGCTCCCACTGGCCACGGTTCGCTGCTCCAGGCCAATGGGAGCTGCGGGAAGCGGCATGGGCCGAGGGACATACTGGCCGCCGCTTCCAGCAGCTCCCATTGGCCTGGAGCAGCGAACCGCGGCCAGTGGGAGCCACGATCGGCCGGACCTGCGAACGTGGCAGGTAAACAAACCGGCCCGGCCCACCAGGGGCTTTCCTTACACAAGCGGTGTCCCAAGTTTGGGAAACACTGCTCTAGGTAATCAAACAGGATACAGGCCTGTAGGTTCCTTGCGTTACAGCCAACTATTATGAGTAACATATACTGGGATTCAGCATAAACAAAACCCAAGAAAATAACAGTATAATCAATCAAACCAATGAAGAAAACACATTATGCAATATAGCAAGCTAGCAAAATGGTCTTATGGGCTACAAGAGGAGAACTTCCCTAAAGTATTTGTGTTTTTGCTGGTGCAGAAAAGGATTCATGTAACTGAAGAGAATAGGTCATCTTATGTGTTGTTTCCCAATGTCCAGCTTATCTCATTAGCAAATAATGTTGATGCAGCAGAACCTGCTTAGCTGAGCATAACAAAGTTACAGCTATTGGTTTCAATGCTGTTTACATTGAATCCTAAGCCTTTGCTAAATCAGCTGTTGCCTCCCAAACAGTACCCAGAATTGCAAGGCAGATGGAGCCCTTGCATGCCTAGTGGCCATATTCCAGTGATTAATGATTCTGTGACATCTGCCTTTATGCTAAAATTGTTCTTTTATTTAATTACCTCAAATATATTAAACTTTAATTGACTCCCTTTCACTTTGATTTGTCTCAATTCCATGTTCTAATGAGAGATCTGAAATGCTCTAGTTTGAATTAAAATGGCATGTTTTGCCCTTTTGTTTTGGTAAAACATTGTCTCAAAAGAGTAGCTTTTAAAACAGAGTGTCCACCTCAGATTTGTGCTGAGCTGATGATTTGAGGGAAACTTCCTGAAAGTGCAATCAATTAGGCCATGGAATAGACTGGGGAAGTGGTAGAAGCTACTAGTAGTCCAAAGGGAAAAATCCTAGCAGATGACATACTAATAGTGGATTTTTAACCTGAACTGTACCCTTTGCTTACTGCAGTTCCCAGTGATATTACTGATATTAAATGTGCAAGGATTGATGCCTGATTGACATCCCTAGAGACCAAATTCCACTGATAATACACAGAGCAAGTACAGGAAAGGCAGAACAAGCTTCCTCTCCTCCCACCCCTTCCCCACTGCTCCAGCCAGAGTATCTCAAAAAGGGACTATCTCTTCAGGGTGAGAGAATAGGTCAGTCTCCATGACTTATCCAGTTGTGAGCCTCTCTTTAGAGAGGGTGAAGAATGTAAACAACTGGGACTGGGATTTTTACTATGTGGACACTGGTTGGCTAGGAACTCAATTAAAGCTACCAAACTCATTTCACATAAACCAGCATCATTCCTTATCTAGTCCAGTTGCTGCTGTTTGCTACCTGTCGTGCATTTATTAAATAACTTTTTTTTTTTTGCTTTCTTTTTAGATTTTAGGTTATAAAACTCCTTAAACGTGACAGGTTTCCCTGAACTAAGATCATTTGTGCTCAGCTCAGAACTTTATCAACAGCTTTTCCCCTCACTTTTAACTCAAGAAATAGTACAAGTTACGCAGCAGATTTATACCACATGTAGATGTTTGTTAGTTTCAAGCTGCAAGTGGCATGACACATTCTTTGGTCTATTTTTACATGACCTTAGTAATATTTTTACCGCTGCTCTCTGCTGTCATTGAGGTTGTACAATGGTTGTCTCCAGTTCTATTCTTCATTCTGCCTGGGCCATGATCTGCCACCCTTTTCTCTTCACTACAGTTGCTTTGAGTTGAGTTTTATCTACAGAAGAGGGTCAATACTTGTTCAGCTAGTAGTTTTAGAGGACTATCTAAGCACTTTTGACTGTGCATTGGATCCAGTCAAAGCAAAACTTCTTATTTATATGACAGCAGAGGTCTAAAAATGTCACTCACATTCACCTCAGGCTGTTTCTGTTTCAGGTCATCCAACTTATTTAATGCTTTTATTCACTGCTATGCATCTCTGTTCCATTTCTGCATTATTTGGAAATCACATTTTCTCTTGACTTTTCTTTTTCTTGCATCTTAGCCCTTCAATCTTCTTTTGAAGGAGATAAATTGATCCCAGGCACTTTTGTGTAGATTTTGCATGAGACATTAAAACTGAAGCCCTGTCTTCTCTATATGGACATTAAAGATCCCATGCACTTTTTGTAAGTTTGCCCAGCACCCTTGGCTAAAACGTTCTCTGGGTGCCATAGTTCATCCCAGAGTTGACTATAATACTCTGGAGAGTGAAGTGTGAGTGTAAATGTTTTTTTTTTCTTTTTAAATAACACATAGCTGAATCTGCATATTTTCATCTAACTAGTTACAAGTGTGTATTTTCAGTGAAAATTATTCCAACTAAGATCTTGGTTGTATAAGACTGAACTTTTTTTATTCTGTCATTCGTATCAGGACAGTGTTAATGTCAGGGCCTGATTACGTTATGACAGAAGTGAGACAGGTGGTGAGCTGTTTTTCATACCTTGTGCATATAAATAGTGAAGGAAACAAGTGTGGTGTGTACACAGCTCTTTGAGTTATGTAGGCATGTAGTGGAACCTGCTTATAGTGAATTTAGGTTATAGTGGACTTCTGTCCCAGAGCCCAATGAGAGATCTGTGTGTAAAGGGCTTGCAAGATTTAGCCCTTTATGGTGAAGTCATCTAGTGGTTATAATTGCATTCCAGCATTTATTCCAAGTGATTGCTTTACCTATCTGCTTCATTATTGAATAACACACCAGGTACAGCCTAAAACTCTACTCCATCTTTTTTAATGGACTCTCTGTAGGAAGCTTCTGTTGCTGTTAAAACACAGATTTTCTAGCAGCAGTAAAGGGGTTAAAGAGCAAAAAATGAATGGAACTTTGAGTTGAGATACATTAAGTAATTTACGAGAATTCCTGAGCAGTGGGTCTCTAGAAAGTTAAGCAGCCAAAGTTTGAGCAAAAACTGATGAAAGAAGAAGTGATAATGAAATTGGGCTGAGCAGTTTCTAAGGAGGTGCTCAAGATGCTGATATCTTGCACAAATGTCTGCTAAGAATATCTCATTCTTTTAAGTTCCTGACTCCTGCCTGTTTTTGTCACTGTGACAGTGCAGAGTCCGTGCCTAGTAGGGCAACTGGGAATTCCCTGGTTGTAGGGAAATCCTGGGTGACATAGAGCTGGAATAGCCAGCTCGACACTACCCACTCCCTTCCCCCTGGAGTTGGGGGCCATTCCTGGGTGCACTGGGAACATGATTGGAGACAGAAGGCGACTCAGCCGGAGTGTGATGAACTCTGGCAATCCCTTCAGCAGCCAAGCTATCTCTAGGATCCATTCCAGCCAGCATAATTTAGAGCAGGGATCGGCAACCTTTGGCACGCAGCCTGCCAGGGTAAGGCCCCTGGCGGGCTGGGCCGGTTTGTTTACCTGCCGCGTCCGCAGGTTCAGCCGATCACGGCTCCCACTGGCTGCGGTTTGCCTTTCCAGGCCAATGGGGGCGACGGGAAGCGGCAGCCAGCACATCCCTCAGCCTGCACCACTTGCCGTCGCCCCCATTGGCCTGGAGCGGCGAACCGCGGCCAGTGGGAGCCGCGATCAGCCGAACCTGCGGATGCGGCAGGTAAACAAACCGCCTGGCCCGCCAGGGTGCTTATCCTGATGGGTCACGTGCCAAAGGTTGCCGACCCCTGGACAAGGCTTTTACATCTGCTACAATTTCCATGGATTTGATTTGGCAGATTAAATAAACTAGTGTTTCCTCAGTGAATTTCTGAGGATCTCTCTGCACAACACAAGAAAAAAGCTAATTCAAAATATGTTTTTCTTTCCTATTTATTTTGTCATAATAGGAATATACTTTTTTAATTCATTCAGGGCTACATCCTTGTCCCATTTAAGTCAATGGCAACATTCCCATTGACTTCAGTGAGAACATAATTTGGATCTAAATAAGTGTTACATTTTTTATGATCACACATTTAATATTTGATGCCTGAAATGTACTTCTTTACCCTGTACATTTGTTACCATGACCAAAAGTGTCCCATTTGGCCATCAACTCTAGAAGATTACTAGCTAGATTACTAGTGCAGTGATAATGACATTTGTAATGTAAGGGCCAGATCCTGCAAACCCTTAATTACGCAAGTAATCCTGATTAGTCCACCCTGAAATCAATAGGACCACTCAGTAGTTAAGATCTACTCTCATGAGTAAGTGTTGAGAGGTCATAATTTAGGGCCAGGTCCTCAGTTTAGCACCCAATCTGAGAATCTGGCTTGGGTAGGTAGGTGGAAGGCAGGAAGGAATCCTTCCCCATCTCATGCTGCAGAGCTGCTCTGAAGAGGCTGTTTCAACCCAATGACTGTGGTCTTAAAATACGCACGCACACATGCACACACTCCTAACTCCAAGAGCAACAAAAGATCCACACATGATCAGTTCATCTGGCTCCAGATCTGCTTGCAGGAAGCCCTCTGTGGTCATCAAAGAAGGACCTGGATTTGCTTTCTAGCATTTCAAGTTTTGGGTAACCTTATTATTTGGAGCCACAAACACAAGAGAAACAGAGAACACTGTCTTTAAAAGGCCCTCTTTTTGTTACATACATGTGGAATGGAACCCCCCTCCAGTGGAATTCTTCACTGGGGGCTCTAGATGCTACTGCCATACAAATAATAATAATAAAATGTTGGCATAGCTATGGTTCCTTCTGATCTTTGTTTAAGACCCATTTTCATTTGTTCAGCATATACAAGTTTCTCCTCTGCTTCATAGTTTTCAGGCAGGACATTGAACTACCAACATGATCTCATCATGGCATTTGGCTTTTTCTATTCTTCTTCTATGACTTTAACAATCTACCCAGCAAACACAGGAGCTATTTATTCAGTATTTTACATCCCTGGCAGGACCCAGGTGCTTTATGGAAACAAGAAGAGTTGAAAATGCATACTTTTTTCCTTTGCTTAAGCAGTCTGAAAGTTGGCAAGTTCTGGAGGCTAAAATAATTTAGGGGGGGAAATCAAAGGGATTTAGATATCCACTGGCTCACTCTAGATTTATGAATTATTTTACAGTTCTTTTTCACTTGCTTGACAGTTGGCTCAATCAGCTAATTAGCCATCTGCCATGAATTCTGTTTGTTTCAAATCTATAGCCATAGATCTTTGTGGAGAAGTCATTTCTTAGGGGAAAAAACTTTTATATTTAGTGAATATATTATACTAGGTAAGCATTTTCCAGAAGATTTAAATACGTTAGAATAGTGAGAAACATTTTCTTTTCACAAAGAGTTAATTCAGACCTCAGATAGAGGTTCCTGGCTTTTCTTGCACATTTGTGCAAGGAGGGGATGGGCTTTCTGTGCCTGACTCATCCACCTGTGCAGGTGGCAGCCAGAATCCGGATGCTTGTACTCCCACTAGCAGGGTTGGATATCACAAGATAAGTGTAGGCATGTCTATGGCCCCTGCCTACCTTCAGCACTGGTTGGCATTCTATGGCTGACACTGGAGAGAAGCACACACTGCAACCATTTAAAGAGGATGGCAATATCTCTTTGCATTTCTCTGTTGCCCCTGGAAGTACTATGCCATGTGCTTCAGCCACTGCTGCTGGTATTTTTCCCTCTATACACCCTTTTAATACGGCATGGGCTGGTAAAGCCACATTCTGGCCCTAAGTTATTTACTGGTATTAGTTTCAGTTGTGTTGTCTTTCAGTTTGCTAAACATATTAAGAGTATGATTTGTGTAAGACTCTCTCCTTTCGTACTGCAGCATACAATGCGGGTTGAAGAAAGGGAAGCTAAGATGCAAATCAGAGACCTCCATTTTTCCAGATTAAACATTTGTTGATTTTTAGGCAACACATTGCTTAGCGTTTTATTGAAGAGGAAGTTTAAGACTAAAACTTAGGGGCAAAAATTCTCCTCTCGTTGTGGATAGCTAGTGCCTGCTCACCACTCACTCCACGTATGGAATTGCTCTTCCTGGCAATGGAATTGTATCCTAAGACTTTAGGTACTTGGATACCCCAGAAAATGTTTGTCACTTGCAATCAACAAGAAAATATACAGTCACTTGTTGTTTTCTGGTGTCAAGATTACTCTTCCCTACTGTGGGTTTTTGGCATAAAAAGTTGGCAATGAGATTAAATTTCTTAAGACATGGCTAACTTCTGTGTTACATAAAATGCATCCTCCTGGCACATGAGTCTTTTAACAGCTATATAATTTAAAAGAAAACCTGCTTTTACTTTCCAGATTATACCAGTGTCAGAAAAGATCAGAAGATGCTATTGTCTGCTATCAAAAAGCTCTGAGCTATATTGAGAAGTGTAAGGGTGAAACCAATCTGGAATGTATTCCTGTACACAAGAAAATGGCAGGAGTAGCACAGGTTCTTGGGGATCATGCAACAGCAATCCAGCATCTGGTAAAGGTGAAGAAAGTTTCAAGTAAGGCTTTTTGCTAAATGTCATGGTTAATAGATAAGCAAATCATTACCATAATGAGGCTCATGCACAATTTGTAAACATGTGTCTTTACTGCATTTTTTCAAAATATCATGACATTACTTCCTGTTAAAGGATTAAATGGTACACAGGCAGCAGCCAAGGCAGTGCATTAAAAACCCAACTCCTGTTAATAATAATGGGATTTGTGCATCTAAACCACGCTGGAGAACACTGAAAATTGCCCGGGATGCTTACAAACACTAACTCGGAGCCTAATCTTGTAAAGTTCTAAGCACCTTGAAAATGGCAATCGGAGCCCTTAACTCCTATAAAAAGACACTCAGCACCCTGCAGGATCAGGACTTATATTACTACTAAGAACATCTGAAACCATCAACACAGTTGGTGGTGCCTGGTTTGGTTTTGGTTTTGTTACTTTTCCCAAAGAAAGATAAAGCTTGAGAGACTTGTAAAGAGCTAGATACTTACACATATAGGTGGCACCCAGTGGCTGTTTGGTGGAATATGTGAAATGAGTCAGTTGTGTATTTCCTAGTGGGACAGATGTTTCTAAGTATTATTAAAACAAAATCCACCATCACAATGACAATAATTAGCATCTTGCTGTAGTCTGGGCAGAGCAGCTTTGCCACTAATAGATATGGAGTCTGAAAAGGCTTTTTACTTACTAGAGATGGTTCCTTTGGGTTTGAATTGAGATACGTTGTTGAGGCAGTGTTTTATGGAAGCATAAGAATGGCCATACTGGGTCAGACCAAAGGTCCATCTAGCCCAGTATCCTGTCTTCCGACAGTGGTCAATGCCAGGTGCCCCAGAGGGAATGAACAGAACAGGTAATCACCAAGTGATCCATCCCCTGTCGCCCATTCCCAGCTTCTGGCAAACAGAGGCTAGGGACACCGTCCCTGTCCATCCTGGCTACTAGCCATTGATGGACCTATCCTCCATGAACTTATCTAGTTCTTTTTTAATCCTGTTATAGTCTTGGCCTTCACAACATCCTCTGGCAAAGAGTTCCACAGATTGACTGTGTGTTGTGTGAAAAAATATTTCCTTTTCTTTGTTTTAAACCTGCTGCCTATTAATTTCATTTGGTGATCCCTAGTTCTTGTGTTATGAGAAGGAGTAAATAACACTTCCTTATTTACTTTCTCCACACCAGTCATGATTTTATTGACCTCTATCGTATCCCCCCTTAGTTGTCTCTTTTCCAAGTTGAAAAGTCCTAGTTTTATTAATCTCCCCTCATATAGCAGCCATTCCATACCCCTAATCATTTTTGTTGCCCCTTTCTGTACCTTTTCCAATTCCAATATATCTTTTTTGAGATGGGGCGAGCACATCTGCATGCAGTATTCAATATGTGGGCGTACCATGGATTTATATAGAGGCAGTATGATATTTTCTGTCTTATTATCTATCCCTTTCTTGATGATTCCCAACATTCTGTTCGCTTTTTTGATTGCCACTGCACAACGATTGGATGTTTTCAGAGAAATATCCACAATGACTCCAAGATCTCTTTCTTGAGTGGTAACAGACAGTTCAAACCCCATTATTTTATATGTATAGTTGGGATTACATTTTCCAATGTGCATTACTTTGCATTTATCAACATTGAATTTCATCTGCCGTTTTGTTGCCCAGTCACCCAGTTTTGAGAGATCCTTTTGTAGCTCTTCACAGTCTGCCTGGGAGGGACTTCATTATCTTGAGCAGTTTTGTATCATCTGCAAATTTTGCCACCTCACCGTTTACCCCTTTTTCCAGATCATTTATGAATATGTTGAATAGGACTGGGCCCAGTACAGACCCCTGGAGGACACTACTATTTACCTCTCTCCATTCTGAAAACTGACCATTTATTCCTATCTTTTGTTTCCTCTCTTTTAACCAGTTACCAATCCATGAGAGCACCTTCCCTCTTATCCCATGACCGCTTACTTTGCTTAAGAGCCTTTGGTGAGGGACCTTGTCAAAGGCTTTCTGAAAATCTAAGTTCACTATATCCACTGGATCTCTTTTGTCCACATGCTTGTTGACCCCTTCAAAGGATTCTAGTAGATTGCTGAGGCATGATTTCCCTTTACAAAAACCATGTTGACTCTTCCCCAACAAATTATGTTCATCTATGTGCCTGACAATTTTGTTCTTTAAAATCATAGAATCATAGAATATCAGGGTTGGAAGGGACCTCAGGAGGTCATCTAGTCCAACCCCCTGCTCAAAGCAGGACCAATTCCCAACTAAATCATCCCAGCCAGGGTTTTGTCAAGCCTGACCTTAAAAACCTCTAAGGAAGGAGATTCCACCACCTCCCTAGGTAACCCATTCCAGTGCTTCACCACCCTCCTAGTGAAAAAGTTTTTCCTAATATCCAACCTAAACCTCCCCCACTGCAACTTGAGACCATTGTTCCTTGTTCTGTCATCTGCTACCACTTAGAACAGTGTAGATCAGGGATCGGCAACTTCTGGCACGCAGCTCACCAGGGTAAGCACCCTTGTGGGCCGGGCCAGCACATCCCTTGCCTGCGCCGCTTCCCGCCACCCCATTGGCATGGGACGACGAACCGCGGCCAGTGGGGGCCGCGATCGGCCGAACCTGCCGCGTCAGCAGGTGAATAAACTGGCCCGGCCCGCCAGGGTACTTATCCTGGTGAGCCGTGTGCCAGAGGTTGCCAACCCCTGGTCTAGATCCATTTACTATTGTTTCAACCAGTTTGCCCAGTACTGAAGTCAGGCTTACCGGCCTGTAATTGCTGGGATCACCTCTGGAGCCCTTTTTAAAAATTAGCGTCACATTAGCTATCCTCCAGTCATTTGGTACAGAAGATTATTTAAATTATAGGTTACAGACAACAGTTAGTAGTTCTGCAATTTCACAATTGAGTTCCTTCAGAACTCTTGGGTGAATACCATCTGGTCCTGGTGACTCAAATGACACCTCAATCTGGGACAGTTCCTCAGATTTGTCACCTAAAAAAAATGGCTCAGGTTTGGGAATCTCCCTAATCCTTAGCCATGAAGATCGATGCAAAGAATTTGTTTCGTTTCTCCGCAATGGCCTTATCGTCCTTGAGTGCTCCTTTAGCTTCTCGATCGTCCAGTAGCTCCACTGGTTGTTTAGCAGGCTTCCTGCTTCTGATATACTTAAAAAAAATTGCTATTACTTTTTGAGTCTTTGGCTAGCTGTTCTTCAAATTCTTTTTTGGCCTTCCTAATTATATTTTTACATTTCATTTGCCAGAGTTTATGTTCCTTTCTATTTTCCTCACTAGGATTTAAACTTCCACTTTTTAAAGGATGCCTTTTTGCCTCTCACTGTTTCTTTTATTTTGTTGTTTAGCCACCATGGCACTTTTTTGGTTCTCTTACTATGTTTTTTAATTTGGGTTATACATTTAAGTTGAGTCTCTATTATGGTGTCTTTAAAAAGTTTCCATGTAGCTTGCAGGGATTTCACTTTTGGCATTGTACCCTTTAATTTCTGTTTAACTAACCTCCTCATTTTTGTGTAGTTCACCTTTCTGAAATTAAATGCTGTGTCCTGCAGCAGCCTATGATTTAATTAGTCTGTGGACAGAGGTTCTTAGCTCCTAGAAATATCGATCCCACACCTTTAAGGACACATTTCACTTTAAAATTTGTGTACATTTAATTTTCTTCAAATTTACGCCAACATCTTGCATCTGGGCTGAGAGATCATATGGCCAGTTTCTGACCAGAACCTTTACCTTTCTGTTTTATACTTCTGTAAGCAGGGGTTTATAATGGGAACACTGACTGACTCGTAATCATTACAGAGATTCTGTAATTAATAAAGTGATGAGTGACAATTGTTTAAGTCTTCCTTAAATAATAAAGCATCAAGTGCCTTTGTATCCAAGTTGCAAGTCTATCTGAAAGTTTTAATTCCTGTTTGAAAGTCAGAATAAAATGAAACTGAAAATCTCCATTAATGAGGTTGAATAGAAAACAGTAACCATTCTGCCTAAACTCAGGAATGTACTGGATCACCATTACACTAGAAAAATTCCTGGTGCTTTGCCCATGATACTTGGCAAACATCCCCGGTGCTCCCTATGCTGTAGCAAATTGCATTTTTCAGATCATTTCACAGCTGACTTTATTTCTGCTGCTGTCTGCATTCCTTCTCTCCCACTGCACCATTTACTCAGATTGTCTTGGGATGGACTACATCACTTACATGCAAGAGGAAGGGAAGAAGTGAAAGCAATTGTGTAGTCTATCCTAGGAGTTAAAGATGTATTGTTAGAACATGCCAGCTAACAAATTCTAAAAGTCTAGTGTAGACAATGTCATGGAGACTTTAACACTTAATACATTGTTCAAATTAAAGCGTAGACTCTTCCTTGTGGGTCACTTTGACCAGCTAATGTGTTAAAATACAACTAGCCTGGTCTATGCTTAGGTTTTAGTTAGGCTGTGTTTGCTAATCTGTTTTTTTAACACCACATACTAACACCATTGTCAATATTCTAGCGAAGGCCTAAGGGGAAAACCTGTGTATCTGACAGACTAAATTCTCTCCACAGGCCTGAACATTTTCCAAAGTGGCTATGGCTGAAGCTCTTCTGCGTACACTTCCATACAGTCTGAGGGCTTGATCCAAGTCCCTTTCAAGTCAACAAGTTGGATGTCAATGGGAGTTGGATAGGGTGCTAAGAGATTACCAGCAAGGACAATATATCCACTAACCATAGAGCAGTGTTTCCCAAACTTGGGACGCTGCTTGGGTAGGGAAAGCCCCTGGCGGGCCGGGCCGGGCCGGTTTGTTTACCTGCCGCGTTTGCAGGTCCGGCCGATCGCAGCTCCCACTGGCCGCAGTTCGCTGCTCCAGGCCAATGGGAGCTGCTGGAAGCAGCGCGGGCTGAGGGACATACTGGAATTATATAATCAATGCTTATTAAAATATTATCTCTTGGCTTTTGTCAGTTGTTTGTCACCCCAACATTGCTTAAGAAGAGTTTTTTTGGTACCACATATGCATGGTGCTGATTGAAATGTAATAGGCTCTTTTTGAGTCTTTTAAAATCTTTTCTAATGGCCCAGTCCTACTCACCCTTACTCACAAGCGATGTCTCATTGACATCAGTGGGATTATTCATGTGAAAAAGGGTTTGCAAGATTGGACCCTAAAGGTGGAATGCCCAAGGAAAGTTGCACTGTAGTTGTAATTTTTCCCCAATTGGAACTTCCTTTGTGTTCCTTGGATGAATTCACTTGTTTTCAGTTGTGCAATATTTTGCATTTTATTGATATCAGCAGGCTTAAGTTGGGGTTTAATGTACAGATATTACAAGAGCCTATATCTTGATAAGGTCTGTGGGAATGCTCATTTGTTCTACTTTGTAGTTAAAATCCTAAACTGTTGTTCACACTAGCTACATTTCATTTTTCTTTTGCCGTCTGTCTTTCTCGTGCCATTTTCCTGCCTTTTCTTCCCAGTTTCATATAAGGAATATGTACCCAGGAATGTAGAGGAAGGAAATTTTATCTTTTTCCAAGCAGGTATTGTATCCAGTATACCTGAATCCTCCTCCTAGTCCAGTGCGGACTGTTAGATTACTGCCATTTAAGCGCCTGGTTTTGCATCTTTTTGCCTCTGCCCAAGAGAGAACCAGGAATGGACTAGCAGGGCTTTTGGAAGTCAGGACTGAGGAGTATAAGCAAAGCTATGTGTGAAAGGTTGCAGTGTGCCCCCTATATTACACCTGGCTTACGCCAATACTGTTGTCTCCTCACTTTCATAAGTACCAACGTCACTTACCAATTAAAAAAAGATTCTTATGTCAATACTTACTTTAAGCTTTATCACCTAAACTACAGTGTAAAGTTTCCTAAAATTTCTTATAGGACCAGTGTATGCTGATGTTCTGCCTTTGGGCAGCAACACATCACTTGATTTGCAAGTGCAAACCAGAGACTTGTGTTTTGTGTTTTGTCACTCTGCTATTTGTGGCTTCATGTAATTTTAGTGGGCGTTTTGGAAACTCTAGAAACTCTTGCAGGTTTCCCTTTTCTTCTGCCCTCTCTCTCCACTTCCTTTCCCTCACTCTCAGCTACATTGATCCTTTTTGATAACTCTTTCTTCTCTAAAATCACTACCTTCTGATGTTATGTGCATGGCTACCTTTTGAAGTCAGTATATTTGCCTTAATATTTATAAATACATCGGCTGACTTGGTGGAATATCATATGTAGTTCAGTGTATCCAGGCTTGCAGGGTGGAGACTATATCATATAGCCATTGTTGCTTTTCTCTATGTTATGATTCTCTGTGTTTTGCTTTATATAGCTTTATTCTTTATGCTTGTCCCCAAAACTCAATAAATACAATTTTAAAAACTTCAATCCACTTTAAATTGGACCCTGATGGAAGTTTTGCAGATATCCGTGTTTGGTCCTCACACTTTCAGAGATGAGAGAGCCATGTTCATTTCCCACAAGATAGCCCATAAATCGCTTATTTCCTCCTTCATTCTCTCCTGAATGTGGACTGAGCACATTAAGTTTTCAGTTTGATTTTTCTATAGTCCTTCCATTTTCAAGTCCGCTTGAGAGACTGTTTTTGACTCCTGATTTCCCCCCAGTTAGACTAGGAATTGCAGTTGCCTGTGAGTTTCTTATCACCTTAGGGAAGGCTCCCAGCAGTGAAGAGTGGATGGGAGGAGGATAGGGAAGCAAATACCTTGTATTTCTGCATGGCCTGGCACAGTCGAGCTGGCTTACTGCTGATTATGACAATGAGCAGCAGTGGCAGGGCTTTACTGTCAGAGAATGCTGCAGCAACATTATAGCCTCTTGCCATTAGTGTCATTATGCCCACAAGGACACAGCACAGAAATGGGGAAAGGGGTAAAAATCATCTATAGCGGAACCAAGATTTTTCCCTTTTCGTGTAAAAAGTTTTAAGAGTGAATCAATGGATCTCATTATGAGGTGTATTCTTCTCTCATGCACATGCATGTAAATCCCATGCATTTGGAGTGGCATTGCACATGCCAACCAAGAGGTGCATGTAAACCTCTTTGTGCCCAAAGTGAAGGGAAACTCCCACTGATAATACTGATATGATGCTTCATTCTGGGCTTCAAATAAATATAACCAACATTTCTACAGTCCCTTTCGCCCCAAGGATCCCAAAACACTCCAACCATTTATGGGCAGGAGTCATCTCACCCACCCCGCAACTAGAGCCATCTCGGGAGTGGAATATGCCGCTATAACAGTGCACAGGAAAAATGCTCAACAATTCAAGACAAATTGAAGTGGAACATTAGATTCGGGGGAGGGGGTTGGGGTTTTACTTTCTGAACCAAAATAGAATCTAACTGATATTTTGGGATCAGTAGCTAAACAGTTCACCTAGGACCTGATCCAATGTCAATGGAAGAACTTGGGAAAACTGATTTTAATGTGCACACAGCTTCTCATTTATAAAGTCTGTTTGGTTTCCCTGAAAAAGAAACTTACTGCCAAATAAGCCCATTTATTTTCTTCTTGTCCCACTGGAGACAGACCTCGCTGTGACACTACATCAAAGCAGTGTCATTTCAACTAAACTGTTTCCTCTGTTTATTTGTAACAGGCTCATTTCATTGCCCTGAGAAAAAGCCCTTCTTCAGGGGAAGCAGCAGAAACTGCTCACTTGATGGCACAGGCTGCAGTTGCCTCTAAACAATCAGAGCACAAGGGTGAGTGCCTTTTAAAGGTTATGAATGGTTACCATGCTGTCCTGCTTGTAGGAATGCACACTTCAGTAAACGCTGCACACTGGATCACAGTAGATTTAGTCCCTCTTGCACTGTTTGTTTCATTTTGCAGACTTTGTAGGACTGTGACGTTGTTTCTCAAGGCATACCGGATGCTTTTGATATGTATCACCCTCCACTTAATCCTTTGCCTTTTATGAGCAATAGCTAAATCGCAAGAGGGAGTTACAGAGGCAGCCTTGAAGCCACAGAAGATGTTCTAAACCGATGGCAGGCATTTGCCATTTCTTTCTAACGTGTGTATCCATCTTTTAAAATCATTAGTGAGCTGCAGCCACTGCTGTGATTGAACCAGTAAGTGTGCTGATTGCAATCTCTTTGCATTCCCTTGCTGGAAGTCTTACTTTGCAATTTGAAGTAGCCTCAAGCTATCAATCAGTGTGTGCAGCTGTAGCTATACAAATTTACTGTATCCAAAAGCGTGGGCACAGGGTTGTTGCGATCAAATTTTAAAAGCCTACCATTTATCCTTTTGGGACCCTGCCACTGAAAGTTTTTTGTCCTGATTTAGTATTTTGCTATTCTGTTGGGATTCTTTCAGTTCTATCAGTTAATAATGACCTAGTATTTATAGATTTGGTTCTCAACCAGGGGTACGCGTACCCCTGGGGGTACACAGAGGTCTTCCAGGGGGGTATGTGAACCCATTCTAGATATTTGCCTAGTTTTACAACAGGCTACATAAAAAGCACTAGCAAAGTCAGTACAAACTAAAATTTCATACAATGACTTGTTTATACTGCTCTATATACTATACACTGAAATATAAGTACACTATTTATATTCCAGTTGATTTATTTTATAATTATATGGTAAAAATGAGAAAGTAAGCAATTTTTCAGTAACAGTGAGCTGTGACACTTTTGTATTTTTACGTCTGATTTTGTAAGCAAGTCGTTTTTAAATGAGGTGAAACTTGGGATACACAAGACAAATCAGACTCCGGAAAGGGGTACGGTAGTCTGGAAAGGTTGAGAGCCATGGCTGTAGAGCAATTGCATGTTCCTTGCACTTGAAACATTTTCTACTTAATTTTCTGTAAACGCTGGATGCACACTAATCAGGTTGACATGTAAGGGCATCCACCCTGAACTCTGATTGGCTGAGAGTTCAAAACTGTCATTAAGGTACATTGATGGTGCCTCAAAGCCAGAAGCATTGAGACAGAGCTAGAAGCAAGAGGATTTGACTCCCAAGAGGGATGTTATTCAGTGAATCTGAAATTGACCCTGGTACAGAGAGCTCGGTACAAGGCTTTACATATCACTTAAGCCTCATGTTATAGCCATAAGTGCAACAGAGGAGCATAGAGCCATATTAGAGAGGTGAATTTCACCCAGAGGGAATTTTAAATGTGAGAATTTAGAACAGGGGTCGGCAACGTTGGCACGCAGCTCGCCAGGGTAAGCACCCTGGTGGGCCGGGCCAGTTTTATTTACCTGCTGACGCGGCAGGTTTGCTTGCCTGCACCGCTTCTCGCCACCCCCATTGGCCCGGGACGGCAAACCGCGGCCAGTGAGGGCCGCGATCGGCCGAACCTGCCGCGTCAGCAGGTAAATAAAACTGGCCCGGCCCACCAGGGTGCTTACCCTGGCGAGCCGCGTGCCGAACGTTGCCGACCCCTGATTTAGAACATGGGAACAGAAGTCTATTGTTCAGTTATTGTGAAGTGAAAGCAAGGAGATGTACGGAAGGTTTAGAAATGACCAGAGAGAACCAGGACCTTGCAATTTATAGAAAATACCTTTATAAGATTTCTGATGGAGCCTGAATGACTGAAACTGGCTCAGAGTAACAGATAGGGCCCCTACTCTAAGCCATACACTGACTATCCATTTCAAGCAGATCAGTTACATACAATGTGTGGGGAGAATATATTTTGAAATAAAATTACTTATGCTCAGTTTTTTAATGGTTTATAAAGTGTTGCTGGTAAGTATTCTCATGCATATTTTAAAAGGCTATTTCAGGTGACCAGAATGAGAAAAGCCATGCAAGACTTTGTGATGGCAGGTTTATAAAAGGAAAACAAATAGGAAGAACAAAAAACTCTTTCCAGCAGTTGTCAGCTATCCCAGCCCATATAATGGGCATTAGGAATATGTTCAGTGCTTCCTCATGACCCTGAATCAACAGGATTTAATCTGTTTGCAATTCCCTTGGAATGATCTACCTCAACCCTTAGTTGAAGACACCAATTATCCCCTGTAGGTTCAGCTATTATTTTAAATCACAAAGAAATTAAAGAGGCAGGAATGTATATTCCTCATGGGGAAAGCAAATTCCTGCAGTCTCATCCTGGTTTACGCACTAACCAAATTTGAATACTTGCATGCCCCATCAAGTCTTGCAGCCTTTGAGACATTTCCTTTTTTGTGTTTTTCTGCACATTTCTCGTTCAATTTTTAATTTTTTAATTTCTTGCTTGTAAAACTGAGTAAGAAACTATGACAGTGTTGTCATTAAAAGTTGAAATATTTTTCATTATACAGAGCAAAATAAAGAGCTCTTTCAGCCCCGTGGCCTCGATTCTTCCCTGCATCAGGGCTAAGACTAGTGCCAGAACTGAGGGGGCAGCAGTACTTCTCTCCTGGGACTGCCGGGCTGATTCTGTCCCCAACTCAAGTTTGGACATGCCTGAAGGCTGGCTTAACTTGTGCCATATCTTCAATATCTGGGGCATGCCCCCGCCTACCTTCATTCTGCTCCACCGTGCCCTCAGCTCTGAGGAGGCTCCCTGTGTTGGGGTTATTTCCCAGGTGTACTTTACAGCTGCCTTTTAATTGTGGCCCTTTAATCTCTAGGGAGGAGGGACACCACCAGACACGCTCAAGTTGCTGCTTTGAATGTGGGCATGGAATCCAAAAGCTGGTTAAGCTACCAACATTTTATGATTAAAAAAAGTTCTAGCTACAGATTACTAGTCAGCCCTTCTCTGAGCAAAATACAATTATGAAATTATCCATGTAAAGATTTCTTAAGTGCCTTAACTTCTTGGAACTGTTTACAAATATGAATGAAAAAAAGAGTAACAAAAGCGACTGCTCTTGTTTCAGCCAGATTACCCTTTTCTTCTTAGGCAGAGTGAGGAAAGGGGGAGAAAATAACCAAATACTGAACAGATAAATGTGCTTTAGATCGTGTCCTGAAGCTCACGGGTCCTGAGTTCTGGCGAACAACCACTTCCAAAGGTGAGAGCCCTGTGCTGAGAGAGTTTTGCTGACAGTCATAAAAAAAAAATCAGTTATAAGATCTAGCAATCAGAATGCTCTGGCTGATCTAAATTAATGTGATGGAATATGGAGAGGTGATCTCACAGATCCCAGACCATTGAAGACTTTCAAGATTGTAATTAAAATTTTGAATTGCACCCAAAAGCAATCGAGTTGCCAATGCATACTTGAGCATAGGTGGACTAATAACTCCTCTCACTCAGAAGGCGCCATCTTTCTTAGCTGAAACTTCCAGCTGTTTTTCAAGAATAGCCTAACAATTTCATATGGTGGCTGTCTAGCTTGGATGTGACAAAGGCATGGATGCCCATTGTGAGGTCATTTATCTCAGCCCTCACCTACATCACTATGACACTTTATATTTTTGTTCTAAAATACTCTAAGAAAATAAAACTCAAATAAAATAAAATAGAAAACTTGCCAGAGCCTGTGGACTATAGTTTACTTTTATAATTCCATGGCAGATAAAATATCGTTTCAAATTTTACATCCTCTACTGGGTACATGCTTTTTGAAGTCACCTGCTTCATATAAGAAGAACCTATCAAAGGAACAGCTACATAATAGGAATTTTAAGCCTGTTTCCTCAGAACACCCCATCTATGTACAGAGTCTAGGGAGGGAAAAAATTGCTCAGTGCCCACTTCAATTCGTTTCCACTCTATTGGCCTGCACAGTGATACTAACCTGGCTAGCCTGCCAGTGCAACCAGTGTCAAACTTTATACTAACACTTCTCCCCAGCACTGAAAGGCATTCAAGATATTTGCGTTTTGTTTATAGCTTTTTCCATAAATGATATTCAAATAAAATAGCTTTTGGGACAAAGTGTACTTCAATGTAAACCTTCAAAGGCTGATAGCAAAAACAGAGCTGCACACAGGCAGCCTTGTTTGGAATTGTTTCCCTCTTCACTTTGCAATGCTTGAGTCCCTTCCAGGCTGTGTTCTTTAAAGAGTATTTGGCTATAGAGTCTGCGCATCACTGCAGACATGAGGCAGAGAGACTTTTCTTTAACTATGCCATTCCTTCCAAGCATGCAGTTGCCACAGTTTAGTAAAAAGCTAACATCACAAAAACGTATCTGCAGATTTGAGTCACGCTAAGTATTACTTCAGGATAGGTTCTATTTATTGTACGCTTTCAGATTTTAAACGTATGTAGATCTATAATATATCAAAGGTGCTCTGCTTAGGTATGGCCGTACTTTCCACTTAGTATGGTATAAATTATGTCTTTAACAAAATATGATATAAATTTATACACATTTATAATTAATCTAATGCTGATGCATTGCACTTATATAGCACTTTTCCTCCAAGAATCAAAAAGCACTTCATAAACACTCTCGTGCCAGTATTTAGCCTTAGTTGGAGTTTACCACTAGCTTTAGGTTGCATTCCCAAGCAACCAGACTCCAAGAAGACCCACTCCTGGCGTGCTGGGGGCCGCTACCGGCCTCACACCATCCACGGGAACCTCTTAATGGTTTCACGACGGGACTGGGTCTTCTTGGAGTCGGGTTGCTTGGGAATGCAGCCCAAAGCTGGTGGTAAACTCCATCTAAGGCTAAATACTGGCACGAGACGGATAGTCAACAAGTACCATAAGGGAAAGTTGAAAAGAACTTTGAAGAGAGAGTTCAAGAGGACGTGAAACCATTAAGAGGTCCCCGAGGACGGTGTGAGGCCGGTAGCCTCAGTTAGTGAAATTGAAGGCAGAGCAGTTCACTTATTTGCCCATTGTTACACAGTGAGTCAGTGACAGAGATGGGATTTTACAGCCCCAGATTACATGCTGTGTAAAATTTAACATATATTTAAATTTAGACTTTCCCCAGTTTGTAACTGACCCTATTGCCAAACAACATCAGTGAAAGAACATCTCTATTTTATCATGTGTTGATAAACAACTCCCAACTAAATAGGTCACAAAGTGGAATAGCCTGCACATACTTTATTCATGAAGTGTTCATTGCCCTTTTTTTGTGAATTTACTTTGTGGTAGGTTCACATATGTAACCTCGGCCCGCGCCACTTCCCACAGCCCCCATTGGCCTGGAGCGGCGAACCGCGGCCAGTGGGAGCTGCAATAGGCGGAACCTGCGGACACGGCAGGTAAACAAACTGGCCCGGCCCGCCAGGGTCTTTCTCTGAACAAGTGGCGGACCGGCTTTGAGAACCACTGCTTTAGAACAGCTGTGGGAATACACAACAGATACAGGTCCTGAATGAAACAGCCTTGGGAAACAGACCTGAATGTGGTGATTGTGCCATGTTGCAGCACTAAACTAAACTAAATGTAGTCCTCTTTCAAACAGGACTATGTTAACGTGGACTAGATATCTTTTAGTTTGCACCAACAGGGTCCACCTGGGGCAGTTAGAGTGCAACTTCTTGATGCGCTCTGCAGTTCACACACCCATAGTTTGCACTGTGGCACAGTGTAGACAAGCCCTAAACCTCATAACCATGTATCAACTAGCTTATTGAACAGTGTTGCTGTTTACAGTGTGTTGCAGTTGTAGTCACAGTGAACTGCATGAGTTGCACTTCCCTTCCTTTTGCATACCTCCTGAACAAAATGGGAGGAGGGCAGAGAGGCTGAACTCCTTAAATTAACCTTGTAATAACTAATGACTATGGGAGTGATATTAAAATAGCTGCTACTCAGGATGCCAATTACAGACTGGTCCAAATGCCAGAGGTTAAGAAAGTGAGCCAGTGCCCTATGGAAGATTAGATATCAGATAACTGATGAATCAAGAACAGATTTTAATGTTAGTAACAGGACATCTGGCATTCACTACAATTCTATTGTCCAATGATGAATTTAGACCAAATTCCATATTGATTGGCCTTATTCTTAGTAAGAGAATAGGTGCAAGCTGTCAGACGTGCACAGATTCCAGATTTGTGTCAGTGCATATGGTACTTTATGTGCAAAGAAGAGACACGCTTACAGCCCTTTCTTCAGCCATCCCTCCAAAATGTGTCCTTCTATGTCTAAGTACTTTTGTGAAATTCTTAGACTGGGGAGGGAAAAGCCACATGTGTTTGTTGAAGTAGATGTTGTAACATAGCACATAAAAGCAGAGGACCCAATCCTAACGTCCTGATACAGGCAAAATTTCCAGTGACACAAGGGATCAGGCCCATAGAAACCAGAAGTGAAAAAATACAAATGTATTCTCTAACTGGACAGTTATTGTGCATTTAGAGCCAAGGAACAGATAATTTAGGGAGGGAGAATTTCTCTGGCTTTCCCCCTACAAATAAATCACTTCCTCTCTTCTTTCTTGCACAAAAGCCCTTTTAAAGTAATGTTCCTAGGCAGAAATAATAAATGAGCAGCAAACGTATTTTTCTAATGGAAATCCAAAAGGAAATTTCATGAGCACCTTTAAAAATATTTATGTTTGTACAAGTAATTGTGCTTCAATTGTCATAGAAGTTATCATACAAACTAACAAAAGTAGGAAATTAAAGCATTACTTAGAAATCATTTACTTAAAATGAAGAGTTCCTTACCTCTGGTATAACACTCATTATTTATTATTGTTAAAACTTAAAAGCCTTTTTTGCACAGCTAATAAGAATGGCCATACTGGGTCAGACCAGTATCCTGTCTTCCGATAGTGGCCAATGCCAGGTGCCCCAGAGGGAATGAACAGAACAGGTAATCATCAAGTGATCCATTCCCTGTTGCTCAATATAGAACAATCATTTACAGTTTTAAATCTAGGCAGTTGCTCCATATTTTACTCTTCTAAACATCTGCATCATATTTCATTTAGATTTCTAATAGCGCTGGTTGAAAACATTGAATAATCTGTTGTGAAATTTTTGACTGAAAATTTTGATGAAAAATCAGATTTTGAAAAATTTAGACCAGCTCTTGAGTCTAACCTTATTTACTTTACATACAACAATAGTTTAGTTATATATTATAGACTTATAGAAAGAGACCTTCTAAAAACGTTAAAATGCATTACTGGCATGAGAAACCTTAAATGAGAGTGAATAAATGAAGACTCGGCACACCACTTCTGAAAGGTTGCCGACCCCTGGGCTAGATGGACCACTGAGCTGACTCAATATGGCCGTTCTTCTGTTCTTAGGCTATTTGCATCAGTAAATTTCTCAGCATGGCTTGAGGGCTCTGCAATCCGGCCCTGAGAGAGTAATATAGGTTAATGACCTCCAGTTTCAAGTATATGTTAAATTTATTTAGATCTGGCTGAGAAGTATTTTCAAGAGAGCATAAATGCTTTTAAAGAAGCTGAAGGGATGGAGAGTGCTAAATGCCTTGGAGCTGTGGATGATTTCTGTCAGTTTCTTATAGCCACTGGACAGCAGGAGGTAAGGAATTTTGGAAGATCACTCTGTCTTTATCCATTGACACACGTTATAAGTAGTGGGGGGAGTGTGTTTGTTGTTTGTAACTGTAATAAAGAGAAGTGATTTTCATTGTTAAATAACAACAAACAGAAGTTATCTTATATCTTATAGCAGCTGATGTTGTTCTCCTTCCCTGACCTGTTTTTAATTTTTTTTGGCCATTTTTTCCTTTCACAGAGAGCAGCAATAGTGCTGAAAGGATCATTAGAAGCTAAAATATCCCTATGTGGGGATCTCAGCCTGGAAGTAGCAGAGACATACTGGCTCCTAGGAGGAACAGAACTGGCACAAGGACACACACATTTGGCATACAAGAAACTTAAGAAGGTAAAACCATAAGCTTATGAATAGGCCAGGATAAATGACATTTGTTTATACTGGTAAGTTATGCCCTGGCAAAACTTTCTTTGGCAAGCTGAAGCCTCTTTGTACTGTGATATGCGTGAACAAATATAGCGCCCTCTAACTTAGTGTAGGGGAACTGACCTGCACAGAGTAGCAGCAGAATTAGGGCAGTGCAAAGGTAAGCATTAAGCCACTCTCACACATCCATCCCTGGCTCGCACACTGTGCAGTTTGGTCCCATTACACAGGATCTGACCCTAACACCTGCACTTTATATCTCAAGGAGAAAGTTAGGCTTTTAGCTCTGCTGTCTAGTATCATGCAATGTTTAATTCATGCCTTACTTTGTCAGCACTTACTAAAACTTTGCTGTAGTAAGAAATGTATATTCTCCTGAGAGGGTCCTCTGCATCCTTATGAACCTTCGCACATTCCCCTCTTTTCCACCCCCCTCCTTTGAGTGTCAGTACTGAGGCTACCAGTTCTCTGTTAGACTCAGACAGTCTTTGAAATCCATTCCTTCTTTCTCAGATGCTGGTGATGCAAGGAATTCTTCTTCCTCTCTGCCCCAGCAAGCAGAAGTTTTTGTCTGGGTTTATATTTTTAATCTCGAATAACCACTGCTACAAAGAATTTTTAATTGCAGTAAAGTAAACTAAAATACGGATGTGTGCCTGTGTATATCAGTATTTGCCTTCCAGAATCGTTGTTCTACTTTTATTCTGCTAGAAGCACATCATAAAAAGGAGAAACACAGGTTGCGTTTTTAAGGGCTTGATCATATACTTGTGTAACCCCTTTGGGGTTTAGAGAGCATGGCCCCTTTAAAGCTTTTTCCTAAGGGGGAGGGGGAGAGTAAGAAAAAAAGGAGGGAAACTCCAGGGGGCAGCGCTGGAGCTCCAAGGAGAGGGAGAGGCAGCCTGGAAAAGTGAAGGAGTGAGAACCTGCCTGAAGCCTGGGAAGGACAGGGCCAATCGGGTCCACCCCAGGACAGGAGCCAGGAGGAGCACTGTGCCAGGGAGGAATCGCCCGAGAAGGACAGGCAGGAGCTGGACCCAGTATCACGGCTGCCCAGAGCTCATGGGGCTGTGAGTACTGGAGCTTGGGACTCTGCATTGGGAACAAGGAGGGAGGCTGTAGCTAGTTAAGTGGGGAGGTGGTCGCTCTGTGTGGCTTTGCAGAGAGCGGCAGAAGAGGGCACCAGAGGGGTTTGTTGGGGGAAAGTTCACTGGCGCCGAAGACGACCAGGAGCACCCAAGACTCACCACTAGACTGGAACTTTGCTCAGGACTCCTGAACTCCGTGTGCAGACACATTGCTCGGTGTCTGCCCTTCCAGACTATGCTACCACTGGGCCCGTGGGGCCTTGGCTTGGATGCAACCCTGTTCTACTGCTCCCCCTATATTTCCCCTTGTTTTTCTCCTCTCATCCCTCTGTAAATAAATATTTCCCTTGTTATATCCATTGTACTTTTCCTGTGGGTGGGTGTGTGTGTTCACTCTGGGGGGTTGGAACAGGTGCCCCTGGGGTGGAAGGGATTTCTCCTGCTGCATTCAGGAGAGGGGGGGGAGGGATAGCTCAGTGGTTTGAGCATTGGCCTGCTAAACCCAGGGTTGTGAGTTCAATCCTTGAGGGGGCCACTTGGGGATCTGGGGCAAAATCAGTACTTGGTCCTGCTAGTGAAGGCAGGGGGCTGGACTCAATGACCTTTCAAGGTCCCTTCCAGTTCTAGGAGATGGGATATCTCCATTAATTTCTTTCTATTTCTATTCCTGCACGCGCCTTCTCTTGGCCAGAGCTGCCTGCAGAGCAGACTCCATATTGGCCACGAGGGCGCTAAAGTTATACTTGTTGAAGTCAATGACAAAATTCCCATTTACTTTAATACTGCAGGATCAGGGCTTAAATGCATTAAACTCAGTCATTCTTTACAAATGTTTAAAGAAGCATCCATGCTGCATTAAAATCAATACTAAGAAAAAGACATTGATATCTAGGACATTATCACCTCAAAATTTAGGCAGATGTCCCAAAAAAGGATTCTATGAAACAGTTCTGTTTGGGATTAGAAAATTAATGGGATGATTTTAACACATTGCCCATTTCTAAATTTCACAGGAAAATTTCATACATGATGGAAAAACTAGTAGTTATTTTGTAGTGCAGAACATACATTTCAAACATGGAAAACCAAATACGCTATTAACATGCTTTGGGATGTATGCTAGCGAAGCAGGTGTTTTTAATGATTTCCCTATACTCGATGCATACCTAGAAAAGGTGGCCTCTTATTTCACAAATGCAGTTTTCACCCTGCCATTTCCAGGCACAAATTCATGCACATGCAATTGATATCCCTTAAAGCATTAAGCAACCTAGTAGTTCCCCCAAATTAGATGGATTTTGTGACACTAGTTGCAGCTGTAGTTATTTGCAGTAGTTAAAATGCAGGAATAAAATAGGCCAAGTGAAGGATCATTAAAAACAGGCACTATGTGTTTTATTACATGTAACTTTAAGAAGTACATTGATTTACATACCATGAATTTTGTTTTTAGGGAGAAGGGTAAGGAATTAGTGTTCTTGTCTACTTTAATGATAAATCCTACTCTTAAGATAAAATGACCTTATAAATACCTTTCATAGACATTAAAAGAAATATCTTATGACTTTGTGAAAGCACATTCAGCTATTTTACCTAGTTATAGAAACCTCTAGCAGCTTAAAGAAACTGGAATTATAATATTGTGTGGTTAAGGCTGACTCTAATTTTAAAGAGTAATATACAAGGTTACAACAGAATAATTCTTTCATACCACAATACTCAGAAGCTGGATATTTTCCTGTGCTCTCTTGGATAATGGTTTGCTGCTATTGGCCTGATTGGAAAAAAAACAACATATTAAACAATACGACTTTTAGAGACCGATTTCTCAATCCAATGGGCAATTTAAAAATGTTTGATTATTGTAAGTAAATATCATGCTTGTGAAGGTGCTGAAGTTTCAAAACAATGGAAAATTATAACCTCCTCATTCACTGAGCAGGTACAGTCAGGCAGTAGAAATATCAGCTTCCCACAGTGCTCTTCCAGTGTGTCCCAGCTCAGAGCTAAAAGTTAGCTCACTCTCTGTGTCCATTCAGTTAATGACCTTACTGCTAAAACTGCCATACAGTACTGTTTTCTATAAAGTAAACATTTTCTGCTAGAAACTTGACTAAGGCAAATTCATTTAACATAGGCCACCAAATAGAGAGGTGTTAACAGCCCAGACTAGATTTAAACTGTTAACCTACATTTAAAATGTTTCACTACCAAACACGGTTTATGTATTTTTTCCACTTTGGATTCTTTAGTAATTAGTGAAAGCAGCCCCATTAAAACATTAAGGGCTGGGTTTTCCAATAATTGAAGCCCATGGTCTATGTGTATTTGCATATCTACATAGTATACGCAAGCCATTTGTGTACATAAAGGAGCAAATAACTCATTAATGCATGCAATTTCTGTGACTGTGCACAGACTGTGCATAAATGGGCACCCACCATCGGCCTCAACTTTCTGAAAATTAGGTCCAAAGGATGAAAAGGTATAAATCTGTTAAATTCCTTTCAAGAAACAAGAACTAATGGCTGGTTTTAGATAATAATACTTTACACTCATAAAGTGACTTTCATCCGAGGATCTCAAAGCAACTTACAAAGGTAGTTACGTACCTTTCCCTCCATGTTACAGATGGAGAAACTGACAGAGGTGAGTGATTTGCCCAAAAGTCTCTTTACAGTCTATCCTCTATTTTAGCTGCTAGACTGTGCCAACTCCCTTATAATTTACTCTGCATTCCTTTTGTGTACTTCTCCTTTTTTAATCTTTAATCAAAAAAGGTACTATAGACGTGAGCTAGCAGACAACATGCAGGCTATAGTTACGACCCCATTCTGGTATAGCAACAACTCACAACAAAAATCATCTACAGTTAAGTCTAAACCTTTGCAATTGCCCAATTTAGTATTTGGAATGTGTGAGGCCAGCAGCCTCTTAGTGGGGCTTGTTGTTGCAGGCTACTTTCGCTGCGTTCTGTGTTCTGCTGTTTGTATCACAACAGCAGCTGCAGCAGCAGAGTTCCCAGCTTAACTACATGGAATCCATTTAAAACAGAAGCTTTTCCAGATGTAGCATTCCCTGTGCTGAGGGGTCTGTCTGGTACATGGGTCTAAAAACAAATCAGAAGGTGAGATTATATTATGTAGTACAATGTAACATAATTCAATAATCAGGTGAAGGAGCTAGCCTGAATTGAGAAATATGGAAGGGCTCTGTCGGACTTCAGCTGAAAAGAGAGAGTCAGACATTTTTGTATCATAAAGTCCCTTTTTCACCTTAAGGCAAATAAAGCTCTAAACAAGTTTTTGCATGTTGTATAAGACTTGCTAATAATCTAGGTCAGTGTTTCCCAAACTTGGGACGCCGCTTGTGTAGGGAAAGCCCCTGGCGGGCTGGGCTGATTTGTTTACCTGCCGCGTCCGCAGGTCCGGCCGATCGTGGCTCCCACTGGCCGCAGTTCGCTGCTCCAGGCCCATGGGAGCTGCTGGAAGCGGCGGCCAGTATGTCCCTCGGCCCATGCCGCTTCCAGCAGCTCCCATNCACTATTCAGGAAAGCTGAATAAATATTTGAGTTGGCAGATTCAGTGTGTTCAGGGATACTTCCTTTTGAGCATACGCTCCTATTATGGAGACTAGAAAGTCCACAAGAAAGGTACTAATAAGGTTTTAATGCAAACGGTGCTTTGTTAACCTATCAGCCTAAACACTAAATTTTCTTAAGTTTTCTTCAGAGAATCTTTAATGAGAGGGATTGAAATGAGCTGGCCCATGTTGTCTCACTGAATTGTACTTCCTCCTGGTGGCTGAATACTGTGCGCCAGAAAGTTTTAATTTTAAAAAATTAATTCTCTAGCCTTTATGGCTGCGAAGGAAATCTGCAAAATGTGAACCAGAAGAAAGCCATGAAGTGATGTCTCCTGAGAGCCTGCAACAGGAGCTCTAAGAAAAGTAAAACTGCCCATTCATCTCAGTGGTGTGTATAATATACTACAACAATATAGATCGCAGTGTGCTGCCAAAGATACAGGCACTGATTAAAATTCCATTAGCAATAAGAAATAACCTGTTTCTTGCCAGCACTCCTCTACGTCAGACTCTTTCAGGTTTTGACTCTGAAGCCTGATGATAACGATGTTGACATTTAAATTGTCAACTGTTTCAGTACTGACCACAGTACCCAAGAAAGGAGTGAGATGATCTTATCATGAAGATCAGCATAATCTACTGCAGAGGTTGGCAACGTTTGGCACGCGGCTCGCCAGGGTAAGCACCCTGGCGGGCCGGGCCAGTTTTAATTACCTGGTGATGCGGCAGGTTCGGCCGATCGCAGCCCCCACTGGCCGCAGTTCACCGTCCCAGGCAAATGGGGGCAGTGAGAAGCAGCACGGGCGAGCGATGTGCTGGCCACGGCTTCTCGCTGCCCCCATTGGCCCGGGACGGCGAACCGCGATCGGCCGAACCCGCCACGTCAGCAGGTAAATAAAACTGGCCCGGCCCGCCAGGGTGCTTACCCTGGCGAGCTGTGTGCCGAACGTTGCCGACCCCTGCTTTAAATCTTAGACCAACCCACTTAATAAATCACCATTTACAATAAAATTCATCAACTTATTTATTGTATGTACAAGTAAGAATTTCATAGTACTGACTGATCACAGGAACAGAACATAAACTATTCCTATGCATATTCCATATCAAATAGAATATATGCTATAGGAACCCATAAAGTTTAATTGTTTCTCAGCTCAGAAAATTTATAAAAATTACACTAGTAAAGACCGATATTCGTGACATCTTAGATGACTATTTGGACTTGCTCTCATCATATTTAATGTAGGATGTGTGCCTACAATACATCAATTTACAGCATAGTGTTATAGCATAGTGTCCTTTAGTATACGGTACTTTATCTGAGATGAAGAAAATAGAGTGCAGACAGAAGTATGATTTTTTAAGTTGACCATTTTCCTTTAATTCCAAGTCTTTGACAAAATATGCTAACTTCACTGAGTGAAATACTAGCTTTAGGCTGCTGAATCCAAAAACAGTTACCATGTCAGTAACTTGAAACAATCTGTTGGTGTCATTGGTGTCTTTTACCATGACGCTTGTCAGTGCCAAAAGTGTTCCACATCTTTAAGGTTATTATTACATGTCACTACTATTTTTATTAACCTTACTTCATTATGTGTTCTGGGTTTGTAACTAATGGCACATTCCTGTAGCCAGTGGCATAGCTGTGGGTGGTGAAGGAAGGATCTAAGTGTCTGTTTCAGTCTTTCCTATCTGACATATTGAGGTCTTCAGCTTTTCAAAACATCTCACTTTAGCTGTGTTTCAGCTAGTTTTATTAGTGAAGGAAGGAACATTCCCTGTGTTACCAGCGGTGTGTGAGTAGATGTATGTTTGTGTGATATTTATTTTTATAGTTCCGATTTTTTTTCTTACTCTAGTCCAGACTTCTCAAACATTAATTAGATCAGGGAATGATTAAAATTAAAAAAACACTGTAGTGCTACAGTTATTCAGTTAACATAAAATCATACTTGCAATGTCTCTGTGATCTCCACTTGAAGGTTAGGTCCTTGTAAATACATTTTTAAAAAAATATGGTGCATTTAAAATTAAACCTTGACCTTTAGAGCTTTAGACCTTTAGAGCTGGCTGAAAGCATTCTGATTTCTTCCCCCTGAGGGAACAAGATCTATTTTTGTATGAAGTATCATTAGTCTTTAAAACATGGATATCTGAAGACCCACTTCAGCTTGTAACTAGCTAGCTGACAACAACAAACTTTAAGGATAATTTTGGACAGTGTCTTATTAAAACACAAAACAACTGTGTTATTAAAGCTTGCTGTTAGCAGGAAATACCTGTTTCTCTGATCCTCTGTCTTCTGCTTAAGAGGACAAAACAAAAATGGTAAGCTCTTTGGCACAGGGACCAGTTTATCTTATGTGTTTGTACAGCACCTAGCACATGGTGGGTACCACCAGAAAACATAAATAATCATATTTTTTGTGAGAATTTGTTTTTTCTCACTGTTCTGCAAGAAAACAGCTATTTGTCTGAATTTCCAATGCACATTTTTTTTAATTAATGTTTTAATATTTTCAAGGGCTAATCCAATGACTACATGAGTTCAGATTACTGTATACAGATTAGAGATGCACCAAATGAACAGAATAAATAAAAACCAGCCAGAACCTTTCCTCCACCATGCAAACCAAATGCAATTTTTATTTTTAGGTACAAAACAGTTTGATTCAGATTATTTTTAAATTTTAGTCTGTTGTTCCTGGTTTTGGCTGGAAACTCTTTAGGGTTTTAGAGTAATTGCTGTAGATCCCTATTAGTTTCACCCCTGTTAAATTATGTAAGACTTTGCCATAAATACAATTTGTTTTCCCAGGAACAGAATGCAACATAAACCATGAGCTAAATTCTCCACTCAACCATATGCAAGTGGTTTTCTTTAAGGTGAATGTGAACTCTTATTTTCATTGTTGGCTAAATGAATACCGCTATAACACACACACACACCACTATATAATCACAGTTTATACAATTAAAAAAATAATTTTGTGCTTAGTAATCCAATAGCAAATATAAATAGTTATCTTCACCACCCTCCCTCTTCATTTCACAGCGCCAGTGGAAGTGGCTTTCTGAAACCCAGGAATATGACAAATTAGTCTTGTTCTTATTTAATTTGATGGGTAATTATTTTGTAATATGATTAAAATGTTCTGTAAGATATCTGTCTTTATTTGTATAAATAAATGTGTTTGTTTTTCCTAGCTTGGCTTTTTTGATCAAAATATTTTGGATCAGATTCTGATGGTATTACGTATCTTATTAAATTATGTTTTGCAGTGCCTGTACCTTCAGCCCCTCTTATATGGCACCCACAACAAAAGGACTGTTGCAACCCAGGAGGCCATTGACTTGTCAAAGTGAGTGAGTTTTCAGTCTTCTTGGCTGATCTTCCTTTTATATGCTGTTACATTCTGTGTTTCTCTGCACGTCTCAGAGATATTTGGGCCGTAGAGCTCACAGAAATGTCTGATGGAAAGGAAAGATGACCCACACTGTTGGAAAGTTCACAGGGCAACAGTTTGTTGAATATAACACTCTAGTTTAAGGATAACTCTTCAGACTTTCACAGCAGTGATCTGACCACGCCCTACAGAGATTTTGAGATGTGCCACCACCACCGCTTAGATTAATCAGAGCAGCAAATAAAATTCAGAGGAGGATAGATTCCCTTTCACCTTCATTCCCACCCCACTCCAAAAAACGAATTAGCAACACTGGCAGTGTAGTTCACGTATTAGGTCCCTACATCTAATAGACATCATCTACATCATCACAGTCCTAAAACTGTTGCTCAACATCTTCCTTGGTCACTAACTGAGAAGATGTTGCCATAAGTAATCATGTAGCATCCCCTCTCTCTCAGAGAATGACAAATTGAGCCATTACAGAAATCAAGTAAAAGCCAGGATTAGGAGAACAACAATCCATTGAAAGCATCAGTTCCCAATTATAAAAAGTGTTTGGCTCTATGGATGAGCTGAGTATTTCAAGATATGCAGTGCTTACCGGGGCTGTTAATCATTCATATTTTGTAAATTAAGTGGTGAATAGTGGGACTTGACAATGACCTTTGATTTACAACACCCTTCCTTTTTTCAGGGCCCCAGATGTAGCAACAAAACAGAGACGATCAGATAAAAAAGACTACCATACTGTACTATTGTGCAACAGTACTCCATAGTGGGAAGGCCCAAAGCCTATATATATATATATATATATATATATGACAGGTTTCTCATGTTTACTTCTGAAGACTGAACCTGTATCTGCAAGTATCTGTCATGCAGAACTGAAATTTGTTATTGGATTAAATACTGAATGTAAAGCAAACTTTCATGGGGATAGATTACTTACCTTAATGGATACAGAAAAAAAATTGAGAGGTGAATGCTATTTTTAATTTTTATACTCTTGGATCATAGTGTTTTAAGATCATGTAATAACAGTCTCTTCTGTTTTCTCTCTTGTGAAAGAAAATTTTTTTTTCCTGTTTGGAAATACAAAACTGCCTCACTAATAACATAAATTTACATCAAAAATAAGATTCAGGCAGGTATTGCTGTTTCTGCACTGCACGCTTATAGTTTCTTGAACAAATCTGGATTTTAATTTTTTCTATTTAGTCTATTCATAAGGGCACCCTATTACCTTGATAGCTATGCACCATTAACTGCATTGTGCAAAAATTGTTAAAATCTTTTTGTTTGGTTGGTTAAACACAATAGGGTATGAGTTAGGAAAATAACCCCACCCCCAAAAAAGTTGACAATAGGATAAGGTATTTTTTTCTTGTTTTTAAAGAAGTCTTTCTTTTGTATCAGATATGTGTAACTTTAAGCAAGTTCTGCCATGTGAAGAACATCTAGGGTTCATTTGATCTCAGGACTCTTCCTCCTGCTGGCAAATGATGCCATAGCTGAAGTGTGCTTGCTTTCAGGCTGAAAAGTACCAGCTGCTGCTACCCACAGCACAATTCGGAAGGGAAAAACTAAAAAAATAGGGTCAGCTACACAATGAACTTGCATGAATAATTGCAGATCATATCATTTAAAGATTTCACTTTCTAATCTAGTGGTTGTGGGGTTCAGTGCTTACATCTGTTCTCATATTTGGCTGTAGGGATTTTTATGCTGCAGGAAGAATACAGGTTCATCCCTGGTAATTTTTGGACCATTTAAAAAGAATTTTGGATATAAAGATGTGTGTATCTCTGGTAAGGTGGTACCTTCAAGAGTTCAGTACTTTATGGAAAGAGTAGTTTCCATGGAATCATTTGATGTTAGCATAACTGAGAACCATGTTAAATCTAGGAATTAAGATAGGGTGACGAGACAGCAAGTGTGAAAAACCAGGACAGAGGGTGAGGAGTAATAGGAGCCTATATAAGAAAAAGACCCAAAAAATCTGGACTGTCCCTATAAAATTGGGACATCTGGTCACCCTAAATTAAGAGCTTAAACAATGTGCTGAAGAAACAACCCAAAGTGATGGCCCTCTCATTATTCAGAGAGATGCCTGGGGTTACAGCTCTGATTCACAGTACCTTTAGGGAGAGTCACTCAGAAGAGGAGACTAAAACCTCAATTAGCAGTTTAGGGAATACTGTCCATTAATTATAAAATGAAGGCCGAATACATGCTTCTGGTCTGAATCTTTGGTTTCAGTGAGACCATTCAACTACTTCCATGTCACCATTTACCAGAAAGCACCAGTCCTATTCTTTTGCAAGAACTGAAGAGCTTTATATTTTTCTTAACTTAAACTCAGCAAAGCTGGCTGGTGTTGCTAAATAAATTTTCCTCCTTCATGTCATAAATGACCACTACACATTTTCTTTATGGTTTGAGCATTGGCCTGCTAAACACAGGGTTGTGAGTTCAATCCCTGAGGGGGCCACTTAGGGGATCTGGGGCAAAATCAGTACTTGGTCCTGCTAGTGAAGGCAGGGGGCTGGACTCGATGACCTTTTGGTATCCCTTCCAGTTCTTTGAGATAAAGGAAGGACACATGTGACTTGGCCAGAGGGCTAAACCACAACCACGCAGCAGCTTGCCTTGCTGAGATCCAGGAAGAAAGGCAGGGCATGCGGTGAGAGGCAGAAAGGAGGCATTGGACCTGGAATCAGCTAGTCCCCAGAGCAACCAGGAGGAGGTGCACTAGCCCTGAGCAGACCCCATGACAGAATGGCATAATTCAGCCAAATCTTAGAGCAGCAGGAAAACTATGGTTCTCCTGTCCACTCCAACCACTTCGGGTTTATAAATGCCCTGCCCCTTCTGCACCCTGCTGCTAAGAAGGCACCTCAGCCACTCCAACCATGCTGGTTAAATGAGTCAAGGAATAACTGGTTGCTGTGTTTTTACTCTGTCCCTGCCACCACAGTGATACCAGCACTTCATAATCCAGAATGAAAGAATGTGTTCTTTGAACTGAAAGGGGCTCATGGATTTGAACATACAGAGAGGCCTCAAAGCATGAGACATGAAAACTTGGATTTCCTTTTCCTTTGCTGATGGAGATTTATAAATACCAAGCAGAGGGCGAAGGGGAAGGAGGAGAAAGAAGCATGTACACAGTCTTTTTCATTGTTTAATACTGAATGTGAAAAAAGTGCAAAAATCATGAAACCACAACAGCAATGCAGACTGCATCGTAAATGACCATACCACAAGATGCCTGCAAAGTCTCACAGCTGACATCAACAAACCCTGCTTCAACATGTCTACAGCCTTTTAAACACCTGCTATAGCAAACACCAATCTGTACAGAGCTGTAGCTCTCTCATATATCTCTTCTTACACATATATACTCCATTTTATTTGCTTTCAAATCCAAAAGTGTACATGTTTAAAGATTATTATAGTCCCCCACTTCTGAGGTAAACTACCTCAAGCATATAAATACAAACTTCTACTGAATAAAACTAGTAGTTACATTAACAAAATTCTATTTGTTAAATTCAAACTCAGCAATTACCTTATTTGTATTTAATGAAAAAAACAGCAGCAAAGTTTCTATGAGTAAGCTTCAACAGTGTGTGCTGATTGAGGCCATGTTATCAATCCTTCCAGCTCCACGCTATCAATACAATAATTACACACAAAGCTGTTAAATAGGGCGTGTCAGTAACATACAACCCTCAGAGTAGTAGGTTATATTGCTCTGGCTAGGAATAGAAGCATGTGAATTAAGACCTGGATTCTGCTACCACAGTGGTTTTCAACTTTTTTTAGGGGTTCACAACTGAAAATTTTTGAATGGAGGTGCGGATCCCTTTGGAAATCTTTGACATAGTCTGCAGACCCCAGGTTAAAAACCAGAGTTCTATGATAACGACACCCTTTCATGGACCCCTTAGACAGTCTGCAGCCCTCCAGGGGTTCATAGACCATAGGTTTAAAATAGGGTGACCAGATGTCCCGATTTTATAGGGACAGTCCCAATTTTGGGGTCTTCTTCTTGTATAGGATCCTATTACCCCCCACCCCGTCCTGATTTTTCACACTTGCTGTCTGGTCACCCTAGTTGAAAACCACTGTGCTAACACATCCAGATGGAGGTGGAATATGCACAGATCAAATTGCAACATCAGGGCCCAAGTCACTACCTCTTTGTTTCCTGGAAGAGTCATTACCCGAAGGTGGTTGTCGTGCAAAAAATAAAATAGATCTGTGGCTCTTTCCCCGTTTTCAATAATACTGAAGGTGATGACATAATGGGATTCAAATGGAGAATATGCTGCTTGCACAGTCTTCTTCAAGACTTATATCCTTCTTTCATTAAACCTAGTTTTTATGGCTTGAGGGAACTCATCCATTGGAATGACTTCATGTTACTGTTCTTTTCCAATTCGTTGGGACAAACCTAAACTCTTCAAGCAGCAGATTAAAATTCTGATTCAATCTAGAATTAAAGCACTTAAATTTATGGAACAAACCTTTTCTTCTCCAAACAACTAAAGCAACCAATAACAACAAATACATCTCAATATGACCTACTACATCTGATAAGTTAATGCTGTTAAAGGACATTTTAAAGAGCAGCTGGTGCTTCCTTGGAAACGTTTTATTTAGAAACAATACTGATATGGTCTCTTTTTTTCCTTCTCCTTTAGTACTATGGACATCTGTATAAAACAGGAATTTATGATTCATTTACTCCTTGCTGGTTTTTCCTTCACACAATGTCCTAATTCTCTGAACAATGGAAGAGAAATACAATCTAGCATCAGTAGAATTGTTTCTAAATAAAATAGGTCTCAAAGTTTTCCATGAGGCATCAATAAATGCGGTTGATATTATTGGCCCTCTTATTTGTGACAGGAGAAGACATATTCTGCAGGTATCCTTATGTCTATTTTAAGAGAGCTTTTTTTTTTAAGTTTCAACTTCAAACCAAATATGCAGAAAACTAAAGCTGATACTTTTCAAGCCTGTGTGCCTAAAATTAGATACCTAAATTATGTTTAAGTAAATATTTTATTAAAATTCTATCAAAGTATGAAATTACATGTCTAACTGAGCAACCATGTTTGAAAAATTTTGCCTAACTCCCATACAGGAATTTTTTTAAATCTAAAAATGCATTATTTTGTTAGAATTTTTTTTTTAACCCAGTTCCAGAGAAGATCTACTAAGGCAATGGAATTTTAAGCTGTTCTTGGAGCTGTAATCATTCATGAGCCCCTTATCAGTCAATGGTAGCAAAAGTATGTTTTACAGGAGCATATATGAATAATTCTGACAAATATATCTGTTATGTGATTAAGAACATAAAATAAATGTAGCATGCACACCTTGGATGCATCTGCACTACTCAACTTCATATGTGTTTCCAGCACTAGGGCCACTGCTCCCTCTCTTCCAAGCTCAGAGAACTCCATCAGTGCTGGAAAACTGATACAAAATTTTGCAGTGCAGACAAGGCCCTATACTTAAACCTTGAAATGCTGATAATTACTTGAAGATACCTGGTATAGTCTCAATCTTTGTAATGAAGGCAGATTCTAATACACTAGTTTGTCTCATATGAAAAGTAGGTTAAGATGTTAAACTACACGTCATTTATCTCCACTTCACATTTAAGTCAGTACTGCAAAGTAGCAGTCAGTTTTATAAAATCTAGCTTCTACTGATACGAAAGAAACTGAGAAGTTAATGAAGGCCACACCACAATAAAATAATTTAGTTGGATTGTAATTTGAATTAAACACACACAAACTATGTTTAAGTAACATTGCGCTTGTGACCAAAACCAAACCACAAGAAAGGAATTCAGAGTTAAAGGCTAATAGTCTGGCACTATAGGGCTGTCTGGGTTTAACACGTGATTCTACTTTCAGAGCATGTGTGTATAAAAATGGCAGCTTCTTATTCCATATATCTAACTCACTGTGTATATTCAGAGGTGTGTCTGCAACAAAAGCCATGCATGGGCTAGCCTCCGGAGCTAGCTTAAATCCAGCTAGCACAGGTAACAGTAGCAGTGAAGAGAGCACAGTACAGGCTTCAGCACAGGTACTACAAGTTCGGCAGAGACCCTGGGTGGGTACTCACCTGCGCTGAAGCCCACTACTGTTATGTTAACAGGCTAGCGGGATTCAAGCTAGCTCAAGGTTAGCCCTTGCACAGCTTTTGCTGAGTAGGCGTACCTAGAGTCAGATCTTTTTACTGTCAACAATAAATTTTTGTTCCTCTTTTTGCTCCTGTTAGCACTGCGGGGCTAGTACAGCTACCGGAGAAAGAGCTGGATGCTCTAATGGACTGGGCACCAAAGAATTAACTCAATTCTAATTGCAGGACTGAAATATGATCCTCAGTTACACACTTGAGCAAACCCAATAAAAACAATGGCATTTCAAGTGCTGTAACTGAAGGTAGAGTGTGGCCCGAGAAAATCTATTACTGGTGATAAGAAGTCACAAAGAACCCAGAGGCGTGACTTTCAGATCCTAGGTTGAATACATAGTTAAAAAAAAAACACCACATCTTTTTAAACAGCGAAAGGTTGATCTGGAAACTGAGACGCAATGAACATGGAAGCCATCAATGCCATTTTTTCAGTCACTTGTCAGAGAAGAACCACACTTGAGCTAATCCCACTGTGCCAAGGCATTATACCATATGGTATATGCCATCCCACTCACCTTAGGCATTTGCAATACCTAACATCAGAACAGTACTATATACTGAGATTAGTCATTTCACATATTACTGTGTAGAGCAGGGATCAGCAACCTTTGGCACGCGGCTCTCCAGGATAAGCACCTTGGTTGGCTGGACCGGGCCGGTTTGTTTACCTGCCGCGTCCACAGGTTCGGCTGATTGCAGCTCACATTGGCTGCGGTTTGCAGTTCCAGGCCAATAGGGGCTGCGGGAAGCTGTGCGGGCCGAGGGATGTGCTGGCCGCCCTTCCCGCAGCCCCCATTGGCCTGGGACAGCGATCAGCGGCCAGTGGGAGCCGCGATCGGCCGAACCTGCAGACGTGGCAGGTAAACAAACCGGCCCGGCCTGCCAGGGGCTTTCCCTGATGGGCCAGGTGCCAAAGGTTACCGATCCCTGATGTAGAGTCATTGAAGTTGGAGGGATTTTACCACTGATTTCAATGTAACTAGGATTTAGCCTATGGTTTTCATCCATTTGCCTACTGATTCTCTTTAAAAATATTAAAAACATTACGCTTTGTAAAGGCAAACCAAACATTTTCCTGAAAACAATATGACTGATGTAGTCTTACTGCTTTTCTTTTTAGTATCTGGTTCTAACTATAAAGGTGACAAAGGTTTCCATAAATTTTTGCTATGCATGGTTTGCTTAGAAAGAGTTTGACTTCATAGTTGTAATGATTTAATTTTTCCTAAAATTTTACTATTATTTATTGCACATGAGCATGGAACTTAAAATCAGTTGCCTGCATGCCTTAATCTAATACTCATTTTGCCTGTGGTTAATACTTTGAAATCTAAACAGAAATGCTGAATTAAGTATCCCAGTACAACACAGTGTTCAAAAGTTGATAGAAAAATCCAGTTCAGACTCTCACTTGTGGATTAGCTCAATATAAAAAAAAAAAAAAAAAAATGATCCTGAAAAATCTACAGCAGAAACTTCCTGTCCTGGAGACTGAAGAAACTTGAAGAAACTGGAAACAGGTGAGTGAAAAAAGAATTTGCAATAGAGGGAGCTCTCCCTTAAAGAACTTTCACAAATTAGGGGAAAGGATGGTGAACATATTGAGGCTTGGATTTAAAATTGTCAGTCCAATGTTGGTGTAGTAGTGGGACAGTTCCTTTTAAAAAGACGGCAGTCAAAAATCTCTGTGATAAGCAAGCTGATAAGCAAGGTTATATTAAAACGTCCTTTCAGAACCAGTCTCCATCATTATCTTCTTCCCCCTCTTCTTCTTTGTCTAGATACACAAGGGCAATTTTCTTTTCATCAGAAATCACTGACCTTTGGTCTACAAGTCTTTGCAGTTGTACACTTTTTTCAAATGCTGACTTCTCTGTTACTTGTTCACCATGAGCCTGGGAAGCATCAAGAAAAACACTTGCTTCTTTGGTACTTTCACGGTCAGTGTCCTTCTGGTCACTTTCAACCACAACCTGTGACTGTCTGACATCAGGCTCCTTCCTATTTGATACAGTGACTGTAGCTGCTTGTGTTCTCCCTTCCACCACAGGCACTCCCGCCACATTAGTTACATCCATTTGAAAAGTAAAAGATGTTTCCTGGGGTCCTAATTTAATATGCCTTATAGATTGGCTGCTCTCTGATGACCCTTCTGTCTGAAAATGATCACCCATTGTTTCAGAAATGGGTCCTGTAAAGATGATTTGCTCTGTATGAGTTTCTGTGGGACTCACTTTAATGAGCCTGATGGATCTATTGATATCTGAGTTTCCTTCACTCTCTGAAAGACTTCCTCCTGCACTACTGATCTCTGGAGATTCAGAAATGGAGCCTTGATATACGACTTGTTCAGTAGTTTTAATTTCCTTTTGACCTAATGTAATGTGCTTTATTGAACCTTCTGAATGAAAATTGTCTCCTGATTCACTGAACTCCAGATGTTCAGAAATGGGCCCCTTGTAGATGATTTGCTCAGTTGTCATAAATTCTTTGGGACCTAATTTAATATGCCTGATAGATGCATTAGTATCTGACCTATGCTCCATCTGAGAGCTGTCTCCCATATTGCCAAGCTCTGCTTTTTCAGAAAGAAGCCCTTCGTATGTGATTTTCTCAGCTGAATGCATCTCTTTTTGTCCTAATTTAATGTGCCTTATTGAACTTCCTGTCTGAGAAAGATCTTCTGTGCCACTGAGCTCCACATTTCCAGAAATGGGCCCTTCAAATATTATTTGTTCTGTGTGAATTTCTTTTGGACTTAATCTAATGTGCCTTACTGATCTGTTGGTATCCGTTGATCCTTCTGTATGAGAAAGATCCCCTGAGCTACTGAGCTCTAAAGAGTCTGAAATGGGCCCTTTGAAAATGATATCTTCAGTAATTTGCTGTGAACCTAATGTGATATGCCTCATGGACCTATTAATATCAGCTGAAAACTGTGGCTGAGCAAGATTTTCAGGTTCATCTACCGCTACAGTTTTAGTAACAGGCCCTTTATAAATGATTTCTTCTGTGGTTTGAATTTCCTTAGGACCCATTTTAAAAAGCTTCACAGATCTACCAGTATCCAATGATCCTTTTGTCTGAACAAGGTCTCCCCTACCACCAAGTTCCAAAGTTTCAGAAATGGGCCCTTCATATATGACCTGCTCAGTTCTCCGAATTTCTGTTGGACCTATTTTAATATGCCTGATAGATTTGTTAGTATCAGTTGATACCTGTGACTGAGAGACTTCTTCCACATTACCAAATTTTACAGCTTCTGAAACCGGACCTTCACGAATAACTTGTTCAGTGGAATGATATTCCATGCCATCCGTGCTTCTTACACTGGATGAGCTGTAAACCCCTTGGCTAGCCCAAGGAGTGGATTTATTACTTGATGGAGAAATGTTTGTTTCTATGCTGCTTTTACCATCAGTCTGTCTTTCCAACTCTGGGTCGTTACGTTCATCAAAGCCCTCTTGTTTTGGGGACTTCAGAGACACCTTCTCAATCTCACCTGTGATGATGCCACCAAGCTGTGCAATATCAAACTGATCAGTGTCAAGGGTCTGGGACAGATTGACTTCAGCCACAATTGTCACCAAACCATCTTCGTTAGGTTGCTCAACTTTTTTGATGTCAACTGCCAAGCTACTGGAGTCAGCATGATTTTCTTTCGTTAATGCAGCTAGTTCCTCTTTCACGCTTTCTGGAAGACTCCCCTCCAGTTGTTCCAATGCCTCTTTCAACTGTTGTTTAGGGTCCTTGGTTTCCTTCAATAAAAGCCCCTTTATTGAGGCCTGAAATTCATGTGGTATTTTAATCTCTTTTTCAATAACAATGGATTCTGCATGTGATGCTTCACCTTTTGGATGTTCCTCGTTTAAAACATAGGCACTTGCTTCCTCTCCCACCACCTGATACGTTTGTTCTGGTGAGCTCATGCTATCATCTTTTCTTCTTTGTGTGCCCCGCAAAAATTCATCTTGCCAAGAATATTTAATAGTCGATTCTTCTTCTATGTGAATTTGCCCATACACGGAGTCGTCATCTTTTCCATAATCATCTGGAGTAGATACAAAATATTTTTGTTCATCAATTGAGTCGTCTGCCTCGGTTACTTCTTCCACGTGGGTGAGGATCTCACTGGATTGTTTTTTCTTTTTAAAATCTTCAGCTGTAGCTGTGATGTTCTGCTCCCCCTCATCGCCATAATGCTGCTCCATACCAGGTGATGTATCCTCTACTTCCTCTACTTCAAATGGTGTTGAAAATTCACTCCTTTCATCAGTTGCAAATTCTAATGGCTCCTCAACAATCTCAACATTAACAGACACTTTGCCTATACTGTCCCTTCCTTTCAAGCCAACATTTATTATATCTTCTATCACATCTTTGGATGGAATTCCCTTAGCATCTTCCAGAACCACTTTGCCATCCTTGTTTAACAGACTTCCTAGATCAACTTCATCAGAAATCGATATTTCTTCTTGAACTTGAGACTGCACTGTGATCTCAGTCGTTTCTTTCTCATCATCCTGTTTTTTCTTTTCAAGATAGTTTACTTTTGTATGTGGAGTTGTTTCTGAACCAGAAGATTGAACAAAACTTTTAAGAATATCAGCGACAATAGTTTCTGCTATGTTTTCTGTTGACAAAGTACCCATTCTAGGGCTACCTTTGTCACTAATTCCATGTTCATCTTCCAAATTGGGTTCTTTTTCTGAAACATTCACATTGAGAATTTCAACAGGTTCAATTGTATGTTCATCTGTCTTTCTTTCTACAGAGGTTTTAAAGCCTTGAAATGTTATTTCTGTGTTACTGTTCTGCAATATTTTGTCTGGAGTATACATTTCAACACTGATGGGTATCTCAACAGCCTCTTTGCTTCTTGATTCCAAGAACACATTTGTATTCCTTTTGGTTAATTCATCTTCTTTAATCTTTGCATCAGGGAGAAAAAATTCTCCCTCTCTGGCTGATTTATGTACTCTGGTTTGTTCTTCCCATGTAACATTTTTTCCCTCTTTGGCAGTGCTATCTTCCTTACTCCTGACTCCTGAAAAAATCTTTTTGTTATCATTAATAATCACTTCTTCCATTATATGTGTTTTCTGCTCTGGTTTTACCTCAGTCTTCTTTCCAAAATTAACACTTCTTTCTGCTGTAGTGGGTTTATCATCCATTTCCTTTTTCTCCAAGACAATATTTCTTTCCTCATTGACTGGTTGCTTATCTTTTTCTTCTAACAAGCCATTTTCTCCCTCTTTAACTGGTTTGTCTCCTTTTGTTTTTTCTTTCAATATAGTACGAGTGTCATCTAGGGTTTGTTCATATTTGGTTTGTTTAAAATTGGAATTCAGCTCATAAGATGGAAATTTAGTAAAATTATCTGGTTTTGTTCTTGTACTTTCAGAAACACCTGACCTTGTGTCAACTTTGTGGTCCTTGTTTGAACTTTGAACACTTGTCAATTCTTTCGAAAAAGAAATTGCCGAAGTAGTTGTAGCTTCTGTTCTCTTTCTTTCAGGAAATGTTTTTCGATGAATTTCAGTGTCTCCCCAAAGACCATATGATGGAGTAAAGGTTTTGAACTCTCTATGGTCCTTCATAGTTCTTTCATAAGTGGCATCCTTTTCAATAGTGGTTGATGGATGATATTCTGAACTAAGAATATCTTTCCTTAAAACTTTTCCACTATCTGTTGTCCGTGGTCCACCACGCCTTGTCTGAGTTGAATAAAGTGCAGAGCTGCGAATATTTGTTACTGGTGTTTTATGTCTAGTGTCAGCACTCTTGATAATTGGAAAGCTTTTCTTTTTATTTTCTTCTCGGTATGCAGAGTAACTATTAGTGTAGTCATAAGATGTATTTCTGACACCTGCAAGAAGAGTGTAGATAAGCAAAAATTAAAATACTGTCTTGTATGTAAAATATAAAAATCTACGTACAATAATAGTGGCAAGCAATAATCTAGATATCATCTTAATGTAATGTTAAAATATTTATGAAGAAATAATGTGAATTCACTTTCAAGCATTCCAGCAGCAGTGCAAATAGGGCGGTACGGTACACCGTACCAGCAAGGTATTTATAGCTGGTACGGCATACCGAAAAGACATATGTGGAGCATTACGGCCAGCAGCGCCTCCGGCGCAGCTGTACCACCCCCAGCCCTTCCACGCAGGGTCTCCTCCATCTGTACAGCAGCCCCGCCAGAGGACTGGGCTGGAGGCGGTACAGCCACCCCAGAAGAGCTGCCGGCGTGGGGCCCCCCCAGTGGCCCAAAGTTCTGCTCCTTTCCCTGCTGCGGTTCCCAGGAGAGCAGATTCTCAGAAACAGCTCACAGAGTTCATTTTTTGCTCGACAGCTAAAAATATACTGCAAGAAATTGACAGACCCATTGGGAAAAAAATATAAAACAGTGACTAAAACCTACATTTAGAGGTCTACGTTTAATGTTCGCTTTTTTACCTTGTGGTATTTTTCTCCCCTGCTGATCAATCCATGTGATAATCCATTGGCTGCTCTCCCCTTCTAGTAAAGTTCTGTAACACACACATGCAAATTCCATTTGATTAAAAGAAAGAGAAAGAATAGTTATAATATACTTTAGAAGTTTGGTGGCAAAGCACTATCACAAATGAACAGGAGAAAGGAGTATTACTTCTACTTTCAAACATACTGACCGATACTAAGGAAAACAGAGTTCAAAATAGACTAGAGAAGGTAATTATTCTCAGTAATGCACAGATAATGAAGTAAAATCATGAAGTTGAAATCAGCACAATATATTTTGCAAAAAAGGTTTGGGTAACTTTTTATGGCGATAGTTATCTTGCCGATTCATCTTTCCCCTCCATTTCTCAGCGTTCTGTTCTCGCTCTTTTTGGCAATCCCTCCCCAGCGTCTAAAACAACTTGCATGGTTTTAGGAAACCAGGGCGGCTGTAAGCTTTATTCCTGTAAAAATTCCTCAGCCCAGCTACATGTGTTAGCTCAACAGGCGTTTACCAGAAACAACGAGAATACAAATTTTGTTTGGCTTCTCAATAAAGGGGTTAGACCAGAAGCAAAAAAACAGGGGAAAAAGTCACAACTATCTGTTGTTGAACATCTGCATCTATCACTTTCACTTGCTGCCTATCCTCAGGACACCAGTACACTGCAGAGTCTGCCATACTGCATCCCCTATATTAGTGACAAACACAGCTGTCCTTAGGGACCAAGCCTTTAGTCAGCTTCATTGAGAATACTAGACTGTACTTAAAACATTGTCTTAGAGAATAAGAGCATAGAATTTTTTCACCTGGCCACCATGCCTGGGAACATACTGTAGAGTACACCTAATAGGCACCATATAGACACACACTGGCCACTGCTTATCCCAATATTTTGCTCATTCTGACTGGCAGTCTGACAATCAGACACAAACTCATCCTGTCCCTGCAAGTTGTGCTACCCTGAGTTTTTTCCCTTATGCACCTGTGGCAGACGCCCTAGGGAACAAGTCCCATTGAAATGAACATAGCTGAGATTCAATACATTTTTAAGGAGCAATTATCTTCCCTTAGGAATGCTGAGTTACACACATTTCATCATCAAAAATTTTTCCTGAGGAAGGATGCTCACAGGGCCCTAACGGTGCTCTCCAGAATCAGCATAGAAATTGAAAAACGAAAAACAAAAATACTTCTCTATCTGCCAATGCAAGATAGTTGCCGTCTCTATATCATCGACAAAATGCATGCAGTAAGGCTGCATCTCGTGTGCTACTAGACCTTTTAGAAATGGTGGCCAAATAAATAAGGACAGGAGAATTTCTGGTAAATTCTACAAACATCTTCGTCAGGGGTCGGCAACCTTTGGCACGTGGCTCGCCAGGGTAAGCACCCTGGCAGGCTGGGCCGGTTTGTTTACCTGCCGCGTCCACAGGTTCGGCCGATCACGGCTCCCACTGGCTGTGGTTCGCCGCTCCAGGCCAATGAGGGCGGCGGGAAGCGGAGCAGGCCGAGGGATGTTTGCTTACCCTGGTGAACCACGTGCCAAAGGTTGCCGACCCCTGATCTATGTGCAGGTTTTTCCTATGTCATTCCAAGGCGGCTGTTTCTTCCCCTAAGCCACCAACACGCTCCTATACTGCCTGCTGTGAAATAAGTTCCTCTTTCTGTTCTTTATTAACTGATGCCATTTTCCCCAATTATATACCTCCCCAAAAGTTAGACCTAAATTCTGCAGCAGGCTGGAAATTCTGGGGCAGCTTTATTTAAATATCAAATTGAACAATGTAAATCACAGTACAGTAACCCTTCTGTTTCTTATATTCTGTTTTATTCATGTTCATAGAATCACAGAACTGGAAGGGACCTCGAGAGGTGATCTAGTCCAGTTCCCTGCACTCAAGGCAGGACTAAGTATTATGTTATCCTGCCCCCTCATTCCGTTTTGGAAATGCCAAATGTTTTGCACTGATAAGCTCTAACTACATCATAGAAGATGTTGGGTTGAAGCTGGAGGTTCTTGATAGCTGAGGCTTTGAACTTCTGGAGGGAGTGGAAGAAAGTTTCATAAACACATTAGCTGCCTGTTTCTGCTAAAATGATCAGCAGTGAAATGGATAATGTTTACATTTAAAATGTCATCTTTAAGTTTCAGACTTAACCATCTGAAATGAATGGGACATTTTACATCTCTGCCTTTCTGCACATTCAGGAGGACAACACCACATCAGTTGACAGTTCACTTTTGTAAGGTTTTCTTTGCAACCATGTATTTGTACAGATTAAGAAAAGGGCGAGGTTAGGTCAGGGTTTGTTAACATGTGGTTGCTAACCACAAACTTTTCCCTAGTGTAGACATGGGTTAATATATGTAAGCTAGTCAAATTCAACCCTAGATATGAGGCCCAGGTCAAGCTCAATCAGTTAAATCAAAATAAAAGGTCGTGGCTAGCTTTTCCTAATCTAGAGAAACCTCCAAAGATCAAATATCTGACCTCTTCTAGCCTGTAAGTGCAAAAAAAATTGCTCCTCTCATTAGGCACTATGGATGGTGCTGCCAATGCTACAGAAAAGTCTGAAAGATCTGACAGTGCAGACACTGAAAGTATTAATTGTGACGATGGAAACTAGGAATGTGGATAGTATGACTAGGGATTTTTGGCTGCTGTTAAAACAACAGTTGTTCAGTTGCTGGAGCAACGTATGAAGTCACTAAAAATAAGTTCCAAGAAGTACACTGTATATGGCAAATGGCAACAGCACACAGAGACAAGCTGGATCTGAAAACATTACTGCAGAAAACATACTATTACATGAAAATAAAGAGAAAACCCCAGCAAAACTGGACTGGGACTCAGTATTTCTATGAGATTTGGCTCATGATATATTTCCACCGACTTTCATGCAATGCAAATATTAAAATCGTTTTTACACTTTAAGATAGTAAATTAGTAAGGAACAGCATAGTCTAGTGGATACAGCATGAGCCTAAGAATTAGGAACTCTGGCTTCTATTCCTGGCTCTGCCAACAATTTGCTGTGTAATCTTGAACAAGTAACTTCACTTCTCGATTCTTCAGTTTCCTCTCCCTACCCTTTGTTCGTCTTATCTGTTTAGACGGTAAGCTCTTTGGGACAAGGACCATCTCTCACTATGTGTTTGTACAGTTCCTAGAAGATTGGGACCCTCATCTCAGTTGGGGCCTCTATGTACTACCATAATACAAACAACAACGAAAAATGCTCCTCCAAGAAATCCTCCCTTATAAAGTAATTGTGCAGATACTTCCTTGAAGTCATACCCTGAATGCAGAAACCCACGCCACTAACATAACAGTACGTCTAAGATAAATTATTACCAAAAGAGTCAGGAAATTAATACTGAATCTTTTTTCAGAGTAGCAGCCGTGTTAGTCTGTATCTGCAAAAAGAACAGAAGTACTTGTGGCACCTTAGGGCAGGTCTTCACTACGGGGGTGGGGGGGGTCGACTTAAGATACGCAAATTCAGCTACGCGAATAGCGTAGCTGAATTTGACGTATCGGAGCCGACTTACCCCACTGTGAGGACGGCGGCAAAATCGACCTCCACAGCTCCCTGTCGACGGCACTTACTCCTACCTCCGGTGGTGGAGTAAGCGTGTCGATTTGGGGAGCGATTGTCACATCCCGACGAGACGCAATAATTCAATCCCCGAGAGATCGATTTCTACCCGCCAATTCAGGCGGGTAGTGTAGACCTAGCCTTAGAGACTAACAAATTTATTTGAGCATAAGCTTTCGTGGGCTACAGCCCACTTCATCGGATGCATAGACTGGAACATACAGCAAGAATATTTTTATATATACAGAGAACATGAAAAGGTGCCAACTGTAAGAGGCCAATCAACTGAGATGAATCTTTAACTCATCCCCCTGATTATTATTGTCATTATTTAACATTTATCGTGTGTTAGCACCTAGAGGTTAACCAGGCTGGGGTTCCAGTGTGCTGGGTGAAGTAAAATCACATAGAACATGACAGGCTCTGCCCCAAAGAACTTACAGTCTAAAAGACAAGAGAGAACAGGTAGATGAGACACACAAATGGGGTGGGACAGGAGGCAGAAGGTACCAAAAATAATAAGATGTGTGCAATTGTGATGATCTGCAGCACAAGCCTTACCACAAAATCAGTCATGTACAAAAAAAGACCTCTTCAGTCATTTCTTCCATGGGTTCTCAACTAAGGGATCAAGAACCCCAGAGAGGGGTGGGTTGCAATCAGGTCCAGGAGGTCCTGGCCACTCTCCTTTTCTTCAGCGATAGATGGGGTGGGGAGCCCTGAAACTCCCAGGCTGTGGGGGATGTGGACATTTTTCTGTTGCAACAAGGGGAGATTATCTGGAAGTGGTTGAGAACCACTGACGTACACAAGGCCTGTCACAGGTTGAGTAAGCCCTTTAAAGAGAGTTCAGGCGCAGTTCCACTGAGCCTGGTTTTCCTCCTAAATCATGGGATTGGAGGACAGGGATCACGTGAAGAAGAGCAGGTGACTGAGTGCTCGCCAGGCCTTCTTGGATATATATATGAGACAGAACACCCTCAGTAAATGAGGGAGCTGGCAGGAGCAACATATTTGGTGGTAACAAATAATTGGCAGTGGTTCCCTGCAGAGGGGGAATCAGGGAATGAATCTGAGAAGGAGCTCCTGGCAACTGAAGGGAGCCATGTGATGATAATGCATACCCTAGGCAGAGGGCTATGACCCATGATGGCAAAGGGCTTGTTTACTATTTAGTTGCCCTTCCGTTTGCCCTGGAAGTGGAGGACTTTTCCTTTGGCTGAAGGCCCAAAGTCCCTAAGTCACCAAATGATCCTACCAACCAGAGGGAGACTGTGAAATGAAACTGAGACCCGGGGCATCTGATGAGGATCCAGGCAAGATGATGCTGCAACAATGCCCCACTGCCCAGCAGGGCTGGCTCCAGGCACCAGCTCAGCAAGCAGATACTTGGGGTGGCCAAGGGAGTGGGCGGCACATCTGGCTCTTCGGTGGCAATTCGGCGGCGGGTCCCTCACTCCTTCTCGGAGCAAAGGACCTGCCGCCAAATTGCCGCCGAAGAAGCGGTAGAGCTGTCGCAGATCGCTGCCCCCCCCCTTTTTTTTTTTTGCGCGCTGCTTAGGGCAGCAAAAACCCTGGAGCCGGCCCTGCTGCCCAGTGCAAGATGGTTTCCAACAGTTGGCCGTCCAGTATTTTGTTCAATCCAGTTTTAAGTATCTCAAGTGATGTGTCTTCCACCACTTCCCTTTGGAGACTATTACACAGTCTAATCTACTTTGGCTTTTGTGGGATCTCAGCAGCACGGAACCATGTGGTGCAACACTAGGAAAATATTTATTTCAGCCTTTACAGATAAAGAATGGGAATGAAAACGGCCAACTGTAGAACTTCACGCTGCCATGCAACAGAAGTTCCATTGCCAGAACCGGTCCCATTCATAAGAGCAGGAAGGGTTGGCAGCTTTGGAAAGGAAATATGCTTGGTCCTTGGGGAAGGGAGTTCCTTGCAACATGATCCTTTTGGCCAGCCAATTCAGGAGTGGCCGTGACTAGCTCTAGTGGAAATACTCTCTCATCCTTACTTAGCGACGCTAGCTCTAGGAGATGTAAAACAAAAGCAAAAAAATACAGAGTGGGAGACACAGAGACACTCTGGGCTTTGTGGGATGAAGGAGAGGGAAGTAAACCAAACACCATGTGCTTAGTCCATGATGCCAACAGGACAGGATGTCTCACGGCAATCACTGAAACTTCACAATAGAAACCTCAGAATTATGAGCATGGGTCTTTATAGGGGCCTTTGGATGTACCTAAAAAAAGGATAGGAGCTGATTTCCTCTATGAGAAGGAGAAGAAGTTGACATCACATACCCTGGTTATCACAGGTACAGAGGATTACTACAGGAACTGGTTTAATAATGACAGAAGACCAGGAGTCTAGAGCAGTCTTATACAACGGTTGATTCAGTGGAACCAAGTTATCTTCCTTCCTCAATGGAGTGAATAAAGATCATCCACTAGGGGAGGGGATTAAATACCCAGTGAAGGTTGGTGGTTTTGTTTGTGAAACATGGAGTAGCCAAAATAGTAATTTTTCCCCCTCCTGAGATTTTAAAGGAACTCTCTTTACAGCAATAAGACAGAACTGCTTTTCGATAAACTGGAAGTCTATCTCTGGCCTCTACCAAACAAGGTTTCTTTCAACAGGAAGCTGTAAGTTTAAATGCTGACGTCTGTCCCGGCAAGATAGAGATGGTGACGGACAGAGGTACAGAGAATCACAAGCTATTAAAGAACATTTCTCAAGTCTCTATAGGCTAAGGTGGCAACCTCAATGGACAATAAAAACCTTCCAGACAATGCCAAGCTGCTTCCCACTCCCTGAGGACTGCAAATCCGTACACAAACCGACAACACTAGAGGTAATCGTGATATGACTTCTGGAGAGGCTCCAAGATTTAATGGGTTTGCAGTTGACTTTTACAGAGCTGCAACACTACCTGTTCACTTACTAACTAACTATGTGTCAAAGCACCTAGAAATCTGGGCATCATGCACAGTCCTGTGTGAATATTAATTGTCACAGCATCTCTGGGCCTTTTACACCGAGACGAAGGTATTATTACCCCATTTAGCAGATGCATAAATTGAGGCAGAAAGATTAGGTCACGAGCCCAAAGCAACAGATGAAATCGGTGTCAGAGCTGGGATTAGATCAGTAACTTCTGTGCTCTTTCTACTAAATAACTGTCTCTTTGGATCACTTCACCCACCACTTTCTGGACAAACTCAGCTGCTTAATAGTTCACAGCAACATTTCACAATATTTAAGGACAGTAGTAGCAGTACTTATCAAGCAATGTTAGAACTATACATTCTGCGTGTTTCAAACATTAATACATAATATAAACAAATCTATGGATTCATGAGGATAAGATAGCAACCAGACATATTAAACTTTGGCAGATTATTTGGTTCACTCAATAAGAATTGTTGTCTTCGGAATTTAAAAATCAATACAAATTGTAAAGAATAAGTTTCATCGGCCAACTTTATTGAACATAAAGGATTAATAGTGGAAAAACTCTACGTTACCATAAAAATTTTATCTGTCTGCTATCCATCAACTTTTTTTCCCCTTCTGAACCAGTATGTGCTGTGTGTCAATTAACAACTTACCATCTTGAGATTTCAAAATTGTTCCGGCTTTTCAATTGCTCAACTAGTGACTGACTAGAAAGATTCACAGGTAAAGAGGATTTATTAGCAGAATGGCTGTTTACTTCTCAGACGTGGCCTGAGCATGTGTTTCCTTAGCAAAGCCCAGGATGGTGGAAAGTAACGTTTAGAACAGTAAAAAGAACAGGAGTACTTGTGGCACCTTAGAGACTAACAAATTTATTAGAGCATAAGCTTTCGTGTGATACTCAGACCTCTGTGGTTCAGGAGCCAAATTAGCAATCAACATTACCCAAAAGAGCCACAGTCGTGTGAATTCATTGTTTCATTTACTATATATATTATTCTTACAGCAAAATGACTGACCATGTATTCTACAATTAGTTAAGATAACATAGTAAACGCATTCTGAATGGTTAATAACTTAGATTGGTTAATAATTAAATCACACAGTGTTTTAATATCATGTGCTGCAAGAGACACATTAAAAGAGCCACTTGCGACTCCCAAACCTCAGTCTGAGTATCACTGGTTTAGAAAATGGAGTTTTCTGTTAACTTCTTTATTCCATTTCCTTGAACATCACTGCTTAAATCAGTGTGGTAGAGACAAAGAAGGCACTGTCAGCAGCACACCCAAACCCTGTAACAATCTGAACATTGAATGCTGGCACTATGACTTGCCAGGTGGAAGATCCACACTGCCTTATGACTTATCAATTACAGTCTGACAGATGCTGAGCCTTCAGCTAGTACTTGCATATATTCAAATATGGTAAGAACAATTACATTCACTTGGCTTTTAGCATCATAGTAATCAAGCTCCTTTAGCACCAAGAACTTTACTGCAAAATAAGTAGCAAGCTTTTAGAATTCCAGGCTTCAAAGGGTTGTATGGCTTCAGTAACATGCTGTTCCATAAACCGTAGACATAATTACTATTAGTTAAAATGGCTGGACTTAAGTGCTACATCAAAGGTTCTAATCTCCCTCTGCAGTCTGCCTGTGGGGAATACCTATTAACATTATTAATGAAGAACAACAATAGTTACAATAACTTTACGCTTTTACATGATCTTCTATCTGAAGATATTAAAGGACTTTACAAATATTAAGCCTCAACACTCCTGCAACACAGGTATTATTTTTCCTTTACACAGATGAGAGAACTCAGGCATAGGGAGGTTAAGTTGCTTGACCCAGATCACACAGGAAGCCAATAGCAAGCTGAGAACTGAACCCAGAAGTCCAGAGACCCCACTCTAATGGGAATTACGCATGTGCACTGGGAGGAGAAGAAACCTGAAGAGCTTACGGGCAAGCGTCTTCCTTTTAAAAATGCACCATTACACCCTAACGATGGAAAACGTCAGTGTAGTTCACAGGTCTGACTTGTAATGAGTAATTTAAAACATCTCCTGATGGTACTACCCCTTGCAGTTATAATCCTTACCTGTAAGTTTCAACTTCAAGGCTGAGTCCCGCTTTCACCTGCATTAGTTCATTGTAGTCCTTGAGGTAATCCATGATTGACAAAGTCAGGAATTGCTTTTCTTCTTCTAGGGCGTCAATTATCCTCTAAACAGAAACACTTCCTATTAGTTTTGAAGAATTTGACTTTACACTTTCACATTTGTGCTTATATCATCTTTCCAGTTTTATGACAAACACCAAGATAAAAATCTTAAAAAGTATGAAAGCAACATTCGCTAGCAGCTCAGCTTTACAGAAAAAAATAAACAAACCTACTCTCAGACTTCACTGGCATATGGTTGAGATACTATTACTGGAACAAATTATTCATGCTAGGATGTGTGAGTTACACCTGACTAAATTGTTTTCAAATATTTAAACAAAATCCCATCGAGCTGCCCCCCACCCTCCACACACACACTCACACAGGTCACCATCTATGCAGGCAAGCAAAAAGCACCCTATTATAAATTTGGTATGTGACACATTAAAAGCCAGATTCAACACTGGAATAAACACACACATCTTTCCATGTAAACACATTTGAAATGCTCAAATACAATAGGGAACGATGCAGCACGACACCCTGAATAGAATCTGAATTGGTTGCAACTGTCTGTTAACCTTTTAGGAGACCACAGATTTGTGCACCCAAGTCATGGGTTTGAGATTCAGATGTCTGGGGATGTGTGGACCTATGGGTGATGGTTCCAGGTACAGTTCTGGCCTTTGGGAATAGGCCAGTGATCACTCATCTTCATCTTGAGGAGTTTAACTGAGCAGCATTCTGAATGTTCACTGAGGGGGAGCATTGGTCTTGGGGCTAAGGGCAGCTAGACCACAGAGTCCCATCTTCCCATCGAGGGGTTCCAGACAGGGGGTCTGCACACTGAGAGTGTACATGAGAGGCCAGACCAAAAGATAGTGCCTGGACACTACCCAGACCTAGTGGGCTTGGAAGCACGTGTGATCCAAAGGCTTGGGTCCAATACAGAAGTCTAGTGACCTTCCACAAAGGGGGACGGTAGCAATTACAAAAGCATTATGTGCTGTCTGCTCCTGGTGGAATTAGACAAGAAAGCAGACAAAAATCTCAAATAGTCTCCCGTTTACCAATAGTTAAAAGACAAGGGAATAACTGCTGTGAAGTCTATCCCTGCCCCCACCCCGGGGGGTAGGGTGCATAAACTTGTTTGGCCAGGTTCAGGAGACCCGGAACAGATAAGGGACTTTGAGGAGGATAAAAAAGTCAACCCTTGAGGAGACTCTGTCCTCTGTCTGGGTGGATTTTTCAAATAACAGGCAATGTGCAGGATTTTTGCATAGCAGACATTGCAGCTCAGAAAGAACCCAGATTGGTCCGCTTCCCGATTGGCCCCTCCCCTCCATCCGCAGCTGATTGGTCCATGCCCCCACTGCAAGTAGTCACTCCAGCACCCCTAACTGTACTCCCCCTCCAGCTCATCCCCAAACTGCAGCAGTGTCCTCTTTTTGAGAACCTGAAAATATGGTAATCTGAAGGAGTGCACACGGTCCCCCCAGCTCTAGAAGCGGGGGCGTCTGGATAAGCTGAGCCTACCTAAATTTTAGGTAAAACAGTAGAGTCTTTGTTGTGTTAATACCCCTTTCCTCTTTTGATGCTGCATTCCTTCTGTTTAAATTAAACAATACTTTGTTTTGAAAAGGCTGTTCAATCTCCCTGTATTCACACATTGGTCACAGCTCCAGAAGGGAAGAATTTCAGGGCTCGAATCCAGTCAAGCCTACGGCAGAATCATGGTTGATATGCAAGGGACACTAGCCTCATGCTAGGGAGAACTGCAAGATTCCACCCCAGAGAGGGGAGGACTAGAGGCCTAAAGCTACAGAGAGGATCCCCTGAGACCAACTCACAGAGGGGGTCAGAGGAACAGCTAAGTTAACCATGAACTGTAACGGGGGGGAGGGATAGCTCAGTGGTTTGAGCATTGGCCTGCTAAACCCAGGGTTGTGAGTTCAATCCTTGAGGGGGCCACTTGGGGATCTGGGGCAAAAATCAGTACTTGGTCCTGCTAGTGAAGGCAGGGGGCTGGACTCGATGACCTTTCAAGGTCCCTTCCAGTTCTAGGAGATGGGATATCTCCAAAAGCAAATAGCCAAGGACACCATTACATGGTCTGGAGAAAAACAGATCTGTCACTAGAATCCCTTGATGGAATTACGTCCTTCCCTATCTGCATGGCCACCGGAGACTGCAGAGCATGTGACAGCTGGAACATCTGCATGTTAAACTGAGGGCTAGTCTACATTAGAAGTGTTGCAGCTGCACGGTTGTAGCATGTGTGGTGAAGACGCTCTATGCTGACAGGAGAGAGCTCTCCCATTGGCATAACAAATCTACCTCCACGTCCACACCGGCGCTTAGGTCAGTGCAACTTACGTCGCTAAGGGATGTGGATTATTCACACCCTTGAGCTACATAAGTTGTACTAAAGTAAGCTCTAGTGTAGACCAAGCCTTAAGGAAGGGTAGTTATTACATTAGTCCCCAAAATAATCCTTAAATTGACTTATGTTTTTTTGGCCTTTATACATGCTGAGCTAACTTGGTTCACACTAATAATCTCAAAGGTCTTTCCTGGTATCGCTGGTAAAGAAGCAGAATCCATGTCTTGGAAGGTGACCTGTGTTCTTGCACTATGCTCACTCCTTTCAGAGGTCTGAGCAAAGGGATTAACTTGGAAAGGTTCACCGCTCAGTTATATAAAGAGAAGAGGAAAAGTCACTGGAGTCCACTCAAGCACTGAAGGGGACTAATTCTCACACCTCTTAAGGTGGTTCCTTCTAGTCAGGGATAAGACACATCAGCAGGGCAGTGCGAGAAAGACTGCACTCGTGCTGCCCAAACTGTACTTGTTCTGCAAATAAAGAAAGGACTTCAGTCTCCAGCACTCTTGGTCTGGCATCTTTTACAAACTCCACGGCCACTTAGCAGCTTAATGGGAGAAAAAGAAAAAGAGGACACCCAGCACTTGGCTGGCTGGAAATCGGTACAGGAATTCAGTGTGAGAGATTTGTGTTAAATGTTAATTCAACAAGAGGCTGTTTTCCTCTCTTTTGGAGCTCACAGTACCATGGAACAGATACAGGAGCCAATCCTAAGCCTATTGAAGTTGGTGGCAAATGTCCAGTTGGCTTCAGTGGAGCAGGATGAAAGCCAGGGTCTTTTTTGCATTCTAAAAATATAGGGCCGTCTCCTGCTATCGCACTGTATGTGAATCTGCCATTGAAGTCAATTGAAGTTTCTGCATAAATATCGTCACAGCATGTTATTAGGGCCATAGAAACCCAAGAGTCCTACTGAGCCATCCATTGGCCCACCAGGCCCAATGTAGGATGTGTTCTAGTGCTTGGCCAGTCCAGACTATACTGCAAATACATTTTACTACCTATCAGCACTGAAAGCTTTACTGAGGATAGGGAGCGCTGGAGGAGACAAGAATGGCCATACAGAAAGAGTGGATAATATATGGAAAATATTAATAAATCCCCTTGTTGCAACAGCTGTAAAGGAAGTTCCTACCATAAAACACTCATATTTAAAAAAAAACATATTTGCGAGTGACATCACTTTTAAATAAACAAACAGCTAATAACTGGGTTTTAGACATGACTCCAAAAGCCTAACTAAATATCTTCTCTCCCGTAAAAAAAATTATGTCCGAAAAAATTGAGTAAGAGTAGAAGGCCTAAAATACTTGCTTTCCCCCATTTTATATTTTTTCATGACAGATATGAACGAGAGATCACCTTTTCACCACCTCCTGCCTGAAAAACCAGGTTGAGTTTGAATAGTTGGTCACTAGAAAAATCTTCTTTCATTGTAAACTGGGCAGTTTTAACATGATACAGATGGTGGAGTGTAGATTCCCACATTGGCACTGAAAGGGTTAAGGAGTCCTGGTGGCAACTACAGGGCATGGCAGCCCCATTAGAGATGAAGCATAGCTGGGAAGAAGCCCAGATAAGCTAGTGCGGAGAGAACAGAAGAACTCTACACAGTCCCCCTCGCAGCAGTTCAGTGGCGGATAGAAAGCAGAAAGACACCTGCTGAGCAAGGGAAGGACTCCAAGGGAGTAGAGGGGAAAAGCCCGAGGAAAGAGTTGGCCCTGGGTTCCTCCTCCTAAGCAGAGAACTCTAGCAACTGGCCAGGAGATCCAGTGGGGTGGACACTCGTGGTGGTCCTTGATAAATGGCAGGATCTGGACCTCTGGGGAGAAAGCCCTAGGAGGTGTTGAACTGAGAAGCAGAGCATAGGGGAAAGCTAAGAAGGATTAAAGTTCCATTGTGAGGAGGACAAAATGGTTTGTTTACATTTTCATTTGGGATTTGTTAGGGGACATGGGGGGGAAGCCCTGCAAGCCTGCCCCTGCCATGAACGTTGAGAAGTGGTGCAGCCTGGGAAAACAGGCTGATAAGAATACAGGTATACAGTGGGCCCAGGAAGGGGCTGTGGCAAATGCCTGCTGAGGGAGGAAAAAGCCCAGAGATTTAGCAGGGAGCAGGTCTGAATAGACAATGCCTGCCTGCTCACTACTGTGTCCCTCAGCTGGAGAGGAGAGGAAGGGCCTGGGTTCCCCTACCAGCCATCGGGCAAGGTGGCATGAAGTCCCTGATATAAGGAGACAAGGACTCTTTAAAGTCCTGAGACGACAGCGTTTAAGGACCACGGGGTCCAAAGCTGGGGGCTGAAGACCTGATGTAAGGACACTGGACTTGTATTTGTTGGAGTCCCTGGTACCCAGCAGAGCAGGGTTGGGGGAAGTAAATGACCTCGATGGAGGACCAAGCCACAAGAAGAGGCAGACCACTGCAGGGCTAGAGCTGCTTCGGCAGGAAAGGAAAGCCTGCTACACCATGCCCAGCCATAAGGTGGCGTGCCAGCGGTAAGTCCACCCTCCCAGGGTATCACTGAGCGGCAATAAACATGGACCCTCATGATGCCACTTTTACAGATGTTTCAATATAATCTAGGTGTATGTGCAAACATGTCAGCTAATGTGCTTTTATTTTGGGGGCTAAAGCAGTTTGGGCTGCTTACCATAACTCATTTTAAGGTAACAGTAAGTTATTGTGTTTAAAACACCTCAAACGAGGCCTATTTTAATTTAGAAAATAACATTTCATCCTGAGCACAACAGCACAGCTAGGAGCCACATGGTAATTTTGATTTTTCTATTAACTGGCATTTTTAACCTGTTTCTCCTTGGTACTGCCAATCCTGTAAGATTTTTAAAGTTGATTCACTCTCCAGAATACCTGCCGTCACCTTTCCCCACTAATCCTCAGCAAAATGTAAACATATATGGATTAGCTTTGCCAACCCTCCAGGATTGTCATGGAGTCTCCAGGAATTAAAGATTAATCTTTAATTAAAGATTGTCATTTGATGGAACCTCCAGGAATACATCCAACCAAAATTGGCAACCCTAATATGGAGATGACACTGGTACCAAAATCTCTTTTCTGGTTGAGTTAGGGAAAAGAAACAGCCATTCTTGTAACTGCAGGAGAAAAAATTTTTGGTACGGAGCTGTAAATGATAAGCGGGGAGGAGGGAAGGATGTCTCTTGAAATATGGTGCTGCTTTAGTAAAACAATTTGACCCATTCTTGTTAAGGATCAATGAGTTTTTCCATTATGAATTTCTAATGTCAGCAGTTTATAACACGGCTCTAAAGATAATGTATCTTTAGGAATGAAGGAATTTTTACTTTTTGCTGGAGGAAATATAAGCTTATATCATTTTTACTCCTATCAAAATAAAAACAAAACCTGAGCCACAGGAAACTCTTAATAAAATCATTGTTTAGTCTCTACACTTTCACCTCGTTTGAGTTGCAGGACTATTATTAAAATCAATCGGCGATTGACAGATAAAATCTCCATCCACTGCTTTGAAAAATATTTAAATGCATGTTTAAAAGGAGAATAACTTGACCCCTTCAAAGACCAGAATATTTCAAGTTAAGTGTAAAAACTCTGCAGTTCGCTGTGTTTTGTTTTGAAGTGATCAGTCTCCGTACATAGCAACTTGCAAACAAGCTAGCAATTTAAAATCCAGACACAGAGCAACCACTCTCTAGTCCCCTCACAATGTGCAATATCTCCATAATCTCCCATGCCAGACATGCCCTTACACACAATGTGATCATTAACACGAGGGCTGCAGACAGACAAAGAGATCTAGCAGCGTGTTAATAAAAGGTCTGATGAAGAACAAAAGAAATGCTGCCCTGAGGAAATGGAGAGCATCTGATCTGCATAGTGGATTGATGGACTGGATGATCTAATATGTCTTCTCCATCCCTAACCTTTGATATTTTGCTTTCTCAGCATATGCTGATCTATCCATGCACATGGGGTGCATTATAACTGGCATACCGCAGAACAGTGGCTGTCAGAACTCTTGGCCAGAAGTACTGTGGCAATTTTCTATTGTAAAACATGTCCACACAGAGCAGACACCTCTATTTAAGGCCTCATTCCATCCTCGCTCCCCCCCCAAAACCCCACCCCAGTCAATACCATGGTAATCAGTCTCTCTGCCATTGAAAAATGGAGGGCTCAGTTAACGACGCTGGGGTCTGAATCCTCCAGGCTCAAGACCACGAGTAGAGAACTTCTCTAGAAAGAGGGGAGTGCAGGACATCACTGACTCTGGTGGGCAGGAAAATGGTAGGACTCACTTCACCTGTCCCAAGGGTGAACTCCCATCACCAGATACTTGGTGTCAGTGCTTTAAAGTGCACTCTGTCGCAGACCCACCAAATAAAACTTCTACAACTCAAGCCTTTGATTACTGAGGGGTGCACATTTCAGCTCTGCCTAGGGAAAAGCATCTCTGCTTGGCTGCTTTCCACTCCAGGCAGTAAACAGCATTCTCTCCCCTCCTAAAAGGATCCCCACCATCCTCACAGGAGGAGAGGGTGGAGAAGTGCAGCTCTGATCCCCCATCCCTCCCTGGTACTCCAGGCCTTGAAGTGGGGGAAGGGCTCCTCCTGCAGTTGCCCCCCTGCTCCGACCAGGCCAAGGGGGGTGATGAACCCCAGGAGCTGCAGGAAGAGCAAGGGGGGGCGGGAGGGGGCAGAATGGATGGTGGGAGTTATGGGGGGGCAGGTAGAAGTGACAGACACCCCCACACACATTCATGTTTTTAGACCATTTTAAGCACCGCCTGTCGTTTGCCTGTCCCCAGAACACCACATCCCATGATGCTGCGGCCGAGTTCACCCATTCCCAGGGCTTGCTTCGTGCCCCAGTGTGCCTATGGTGAGTTGGCAATGGGGCTCAGGTTAGCTGGCTGGGTTTGATCTCACCCAACACCAACTCAGCAGCTGGGTGTCCCTGTTCAGGTCAAAGTGGGAGCGGTACACCCCTCACAAAGAGGATGTGCTAAGAGTCATCATCTCCCTGTTCACTCTCACTGCTTCCCCAGCCAGAGGTCCCAAAACTGCCCAAGGGTTTGAAAGGGAATCCTTGAGTTTGTGTCCTCCTGCCAGAAGTGGCCACTCCGAGGCCTGCCCTTTAATGCAGCAGGCACCTCTCCTTGCTGGCTGCCTCCACGCCCAGCCGCAGCCCCAGAAGAGGTGGTGCTGGGGAAAGGCAGAGTGTGACCAGGTGCCCAATAGGAGACAGCCAAGGAGTTAGGTGCAAGCAGCTGATGCATGGGAAATGGGGTGGGAGACAGGAAGCAGGAGTAGTGCAAGCTAAGGCAGAGGGCAGGAAGGGTGTCCGGAGCAGATGCACAGGTGAGGGATCAGAGGTAGGGAAGGCTGTATGGGCAGTGGCAGGGAAGAGAGGCAGCTGGAGCAGCAAGGTTATGGTATGGGCCAGCATGGAGACAGCGGGGGTGGGCTGGGTGCTGTGGGCCGGAAAGGAAAGGGGGGCAGACAGAAGGCGCTCACAGAGTCAAGAAAGAAGACTGGGAGAAGAGGATCCTAGGGAGGGGTGCAAAAAGAGGATGAAGGGGTAGGACAGATGCACGGGAGACGAGACACCCCTAAAGGGAATCCAGGGGAAAGCAGGGCCAGATTTCCAATTAGGCACAGTAGGCACATGCCTAGGGGCGCCAGCGTGCTAGGGGCACCTAAAACTGTGCAACATAAAGGTCAGCTGTGGGCGGGGGGAGGCGGTTTTGCTGAAGACGCTGTGCCGAGGGGCGCGTAACGTGTAAATCTGGCCATGGGCAAAACAAAAATTGGGACCCAGTGAGGGAAGGAGCTCAGGGTATTTGGGGCAGGGACAGAGATTCTAGGAAATGGGAGATGGTGGGGAAGAAAGGGGACAAGGGGAGGGTCGGAGATGCTCTAGGACAGGCAGGCTAGTGGGGGGGGGAGAGTGAGGAAAGAGACTCTGGGAAAGCGGGGACAGTGGGGGCGGCCCCAACCTTCAGCAGGGCTCGTTTAAGCCACAGTTTGGGTTTGCAGAGCGCTGCTCAGCCGTGTCCCCTCCCGCCCCCCGCGGCTGGAGGAAGCTGCCCTGGGTGGGAAACGTGGGGCCGAGGAGCGCCTGCGGCTTTCCGCTCTTGCATCCTCCGCTGGCTGCGGGGGGCTGCCGTGGGCGGTGCCCGCCGGGCGCCCGGTCCCCTTCCCTCCCCACGCCGCGCGTGGGCCGCCGTCACGCACCTGGTACTCATCCGCCTCGGCGCCGTGCAGCTCCTGCAGGGCCAGCAGCTCCTCCTCCAGCCGCTGGCCCAGGCCGCCCAGCTGCTGGCCCTGGCGCCGCAGCTCGTCCCGCTGCAGGCGGCACCGCGCGCCCTCGGCCCGCAGCTGCTCCAGGCTCTCCCGGCCCAGCCGCGCCTCCCGCTCGTGCAGCGCGCGGAGCTGGCTCTGGTAGCGGAGCAGGCTCTCCCGGCAGGCCTGGCCCAGCACCAGCTCGTAGGTCTCCTCCAGCTGCTCCAGGCTGAGCGCGGCCAGCGGCGGCGGCAGCGCGGCCAGGTCCAGCCGCAGCGCCCGCACCTCGCCGGCCTCCCGCCGCTGCCGCTCCAGCAGCTGCCCGTGCTCGGCCCGCAGCCCCTGCAGCAGCTGCTCCAGGGCGGCGCACTCGCCCCACAGCCGCTCCAGCAGTTGCCGCTGCCCGGCCAGCTCGGGGGCCAGGCGGCGCCGCAGCTGCAGCACCTCGGCGCCCAGGCGCTGCAGCTGCCCCAGCTCCTGCCGCAGCCCGTCCCGCTCCAGCTCCGCTTCCCGCTTGGCCCGGCTCAGCTCGGCCACGCTCCGCCGCAGCTCGGCCAGCTCCTGCGGGGGGCCCCGCAGCCCGACCAGCTCCTGCTGCTGCAGCTCGGCCAGCTCCTGGGCCAGCAGCCGGTTCTCCTGCTCCAGCTCCCGCACCCGGGACACGTAGAGCCGCAGCCGGGAGTTGAGCTCCCGCAGCTGGGTCTTCTCGTCCCACTCCTCCTCCCGGGAGCGCAGCATGGTGCCGGGCGTCGGGGCTGCGCTCGCCCCTGCAGCGGTGTCACTGGGCGGCGGGCTCCGGGCGGCAGCTCATAGCCCCGGCTGTTCCCTCTCCCTAGGACGGTGCCGGACTCGCGGCTGGACAGCGGCGGCTCACACCCTGGGCTGGGGCTGGCGTGGGCTCCGGGGCTGGGGAGCCAATCGCCGGCGCCTCTGAGCGGCAGCAAAACAACGCCCCCTGCCGGAGCCGCCCACTCCGGCGCAGTCCAGCTTTGGGGAGAGGTGGTTCCCCCCCGGTTCCCAATGTTGGGTAAAGTGGAGTGAAGAGCTGAGCAGGCAAAACCCTGCTCCCTTTGGGAAGGGTCCCAACATACAATGGGGCAGCTGGGAAATTAATCCATTGGACTCCACGTGTAAGGCTCTCGGTAGGACACCAAGCCCTCCCCATCCCTGGCTGTTGTGAAAAACTCCTGCTGCTGATTCTCCATAGGCTCTAATTCTGTCCTTCCCTTGGGTATGGGGTTAGTTCGGGATCCGCTACTGTTCCTGCATCCGGACTACGTTTAATTTATTTAAATAATAAAAATAAATAATAACTGGCTCTGAACATGATTTTTGTAAGTTTAGAAAGTGTGGAAATACAGAGCTAAGGGAACCCAAATGACTGTCCCTGCATCCTTAATTAACCTCCAACCTTTGTTTCTACTGGGCCTGGTTCTCCTCTACATGCTGCAGCACTTTGCATAGGTGGATGGACTTGGTCCAGTGTTTGCTGAAATCAGTAGGAGACCTTTCATTGACATCAATGTACATTGAATCGGGCTCCAAATTGATCACTCAAAGTGCAGGTGGTGGAGACTCAGACCCATTATTTTTCTACACGAGCTTGAAAAAAAGCTGAAGAGTGACCTACCTGAACCGTTTTATTCTTCTGTACATGCAGTGTGTGCATGATTGTACGCACATTTACATCAAAGTCCATCGGACCTTGCATTGCTACAGCAAACTACTCAGGCATCTTTAGGACCATGTGACAGAGATACAATTTCCTGCCATATCCTTGCAAGACCTTACTGAATTAAGGGGTCCATTGTATTAAATCAATGATTTATGTATTACTATGGGCTAGGATTGTATGTAACTTCTGGAATGGGCAGAGGTGACAGATGTGAGACCTGGGGGTTCAAAGGACTATATTGAACTATGTGCCAGACACGAACGGACTTTTGGACCAAAAATTGTTAAATGGTTTTCCTGAGGAATATCTAGGGTGGTGTATACAAATAAAAAACCCAGCCGTTTGAAACTTTGTCAGCTGATCACCTGTTACATGAGACCAAGATCAAAGGCCCAAGATGTGTAACTGGTGGTTCTGGTTCTGAATCTGAGACAATATTAATACTGGGAATACCCAGTTGTGGGTTTTGGAGTACTGATACCTACCAGAGCCTGAGGTTAGAATTGAGGTTACCTCTGGTAAGCCTTTTAGCATGCATGTAAGTTCTTTTATTATTTTTCATTTTTTTCTTTTTGATGCTTTCACCTTAAAAATAAATGTGCTTGGTTCTGGAGAGCTGTGTAGTAACTTATAACTGCAGGCAGTTATGCTGTTCAGAACCTCTGGAGAGAAAGCATAGCCCAGACACTGACCTGTTTGGGAAGTCTGGCTTGCTGAGAATATCGCAGTGTGGGCAGGAAATTCTCCAACCTGGAAAAACCCTGGTCAGGAGGTAGGGAGATGTGATGACTGAGGCGCTGTGAGCCTAGAGTAGGTGCCCGTGCACAGAGGGGGAATATAGGTGCAGTTGCCCTGAACTATGACAGACCTTTCACAGCCACCAGAAAAAGACAAGCTATCAAGTACTGACTGCATTTCGGAGAATTCCTCAGAAGCATGGGGCCAGGAAGCACACAGCCAGGGTCAGATTAGGGTTTTGTGGGGCACCTGGACCAGAGCAAGTGGGGGCCCCTCCCCACCCCTTCTGCCTGCAGTCCCCCTGCCCCCACTCCCAACTCCTGCAAGGGAAATGGGGTTGAGGTGCAGGGCCTTGCCCTGCTCTGCCCACTCGGCACTCCTGCCAGGAAGTGGGTCAGGGTGCAGGGGTTTGCCCCGCTCTGGCTGCTGGGAAGCGGGGTTGGGGCACGGGGGCTTGCCTTGCTCTTCCCACCCAGCGCTTCAGCTGGGGAGCAGGGTCAGTGCACAAGGGTTCTCCAACAGGCCGAGGCCCCTAGGCACGGCCCCATTAGCCCAGTGGCTAATTTGCCACTGCACACAGCCCTATACCCTCTTCCAGGATGGCAGAAATACATCTCTGTTGCCGACCCCGGCAGCCTGAAGAGCTGAGTCAGCAACACATCTTCACATCTCCCGCCAACAAGCAGGGTCAAATCTTGCCCACTTACTTAGTCCTCACTCAGTCCTTAGTTCTTGTTCAATACATTTTTGCCCGAGTAAACACTAAATAAAATCAGAGAGTAAGGATGTCAGGATTTGGCCGTGACCAAAATAGATCAACAAATTTAGGCTTTACAGATTTGCTTTGTCAGAAGTAAAAATGAAGTTGGAATGTACTAATCATAGAAATGTAGAGCTGGCAAGGACCTCGAGAAGTCATCAAGTCCAGCCCTCTGTCCTGTGAAAAGACCAAGTAAACCTAGCTACTTAATGGTGACTGCTTCTTCATGGTCTTTTGTCTATAAATCTAGTACCAGTTTAATATCTGCTACACCTCTACCAGGGAAACCATTCTTCATTTACAAGGGGATGGATTTCAGTGGTCTAATAGGATTTTCCCATCTCTTATTTCTATTATGCCAGTTACCTGAGACATTTAATACAAAACATAGCAAATATACTGCAGGGAGCAATCCTGCACTGGCCAGGAAGAGGGGGCCAAGAGAGATGAGTTTTCTGGATTTTACATTAATGATGATGTGAGATGCAATGCCAGTAGTTTCTTGGCATCTTTTCTAATTGACAGTGTTTGAAATGATTTACTGTATCTATATTAATACTTTATTATTATTAATATTATTATACTGCGGGAAATTAGGTACCTACAGAAGCTCCCTGTCTCTCTTGACCCCACACCACAGAACTATTTGTTCCCTGGCTCTGAATGTTAAGTAACTTTCCATACATAGTGAATGTATTTTTCTACCTCTCCTCTTTTGATTTTTCTATACTTTGTATGGTCATTTGCTAAATAGACTATGACATGCTCCTTTGTAGCTGCAAGACTTTTCTGGTGATTTCTCCCCTTCTAGGAATTTTGCAAATAAATCACTGTCTATAACTAGATGGCTGTAGTGAAATAATTTAAGCACAGAAAAAGTAGTCTCACCGCCCTCTAGCAGTGATTGGACACAACCATAAATAGCAAATGAAGGCTACCCATATCTTTAAGATGTCCCAATTATTCGTCTTCCTTTTGGGGGTAAAGTTTTTATGGAATAAGAATAAACCCTGTGCTAGAGATTCTTTGGGGCAGCCAGATCTTTGTGCCAGTTCCTGACATTTAACATGGCTGCAGAGGCATATGCAGAGTCTGCCAACAAAGAAGGTGAAGAGGTTGATCTTAAGTACAAGTGAGACCAGCAAGTGCCTGGAGTCTCACTCTAGCCAAAGCAGTGTGACACACTTAGAAATCCATGGCTCAGACTGCTCCTGGGGCCCAACCCTGCCTCCATTGAAGTCAGTTGTAAAATTAAATGAAATCAATGACAGCAGGTCCAGCAGCAATATAGAAGCGGAGAGGTAACTCACAACCCCATCCATGGTCTGCCACTTCAGTAAGAAGCAACTCATGTATGCCCCTGCCAGCCTCTTCCGCAATAGGCAAAGCCATGTGCTTTTTGAGTCTCAGTTGTGGGTCCCACTAACTATAACCTCCCAAATCCCTGCTAAACCTTAGTTCTGTTTCAGCACAGATCATTCTTATTATCTTATCTGTTACGTTTAAATGAAATGGATACACCTGTAATACTGGGGAAATGTTTAGATTCTGGCAGTTTTAACATAACTAGACAGAAAAAGCACTGCTTACTGAAATAATGTAGATGTTGGACTTCACTTTTATTGTCTTTCTGCAATTCCTTCTCAAAGGCCCCAATCCTAAAATGAGATCTATACAGTCACACCCCAACCCAGACAATGGGGTCTCATGTGGACACTTGCCTGGAGCAGTTTGCAGGACTGGCACCTTCATTTCTGTCTCTTCACCCTGGGGCTGTGGTGGCCCTATCCCATTTGCATACCAACTAACACAAAGCACCTCTCAATGACAATTATTTTAATAAATATCAGCTGCTTAATCAAGCCCTCCCTGTCCAGTCAGTGCTACTGAGTGCCAGTTGATTGTACAAAATGATCAACTTCTCATTTTTCTTCATCTTGGGGAAACGCAACAGAGACAGACAAATGGTGCATTTCTTTCTGATTTTTAACATCTTTTTTTTTTTAATTAGAGATGTGTAAATTCTATCTTTTAAAAAATCCTCTGCCCCCAGCCTCTCAAGCAGGAATGTACCCTAGGGATGAAATCCTGGGCGCAATGCAATCAGGGGGAGTTTTGAGCCGGGTTTTCACCCTGTGTCTTCCATCCTGCAATTACCATTCGCCCTCTGGTGTGGGTTTATTTAGTGAGCGAGGGCACGCAAACAAAGGCAGGAGAACTGACGGGAGGGCTGTGAAGCGCAGAGGCATTAACTCTCCCATAGCAAACCCTCTCCTCCTTTCACTTTATAAAACTAACGCTGGGGAAGCAGCAAAATCCTGGTAGGATGTTTCCGCCCGGGGTCGAACCGGGGACCTTTCGCGTGTGAGGCGAACGTGATAACCACTACACTACGGAAACCCTCTCGCTCGCTGCCCCCGGCCGGCCCCTTTGTAGTGAGACGAAGCCGGACCACGGCCGCTGGGGGCAGCAGCGCGGGGACTCTGGCGGCCGAGGGAGGCTCCGCAGCCGCCCGTGATGAGCGCGGGCTGGCCCCGGCCCCGGCTGCGGAGTGCGGGAGGAGCGAGTCTGAGAGGCCCGCGGGGGAAGCTCTGTCGCCTCCCCCCTGTGACGCCGGCTGGGCCTGCGGAGAGGAGCACGGGGGAGGGGGCAGGGCAGCGGGGGGGGCATGGAGGGGGGAATAGGGAACGTGGTTGAGGGGAAAGCGGGCATTGAGGGGGAAAGGGGGCATGGCAGAGGGGGAAGGGCAGCAGGGGGCATGGAGGGGGAAGAGCAGCAGGGGGGA
>NC_048307.1:77103772-77169159 GCF_013100865.1 Trachemys scripta elegans | reverse complement strand
AGCAGGGGGGATGTGGGGGGCATGGCAGAGGGGAAGGGCAGCAGGGGGCATGGAGGGGGAATAGGGAACATGGTTGAGGGGGAAAAGGGGTATGGCGGAGAGGAAGGGCAGCAGGGGGCATGGAGAGGGGAAGGGGGCATGGCAGAGGGGGAAGGACAGAAGGAAGCATGGAGGGGGGAATAGGGAACATGGTTGAGGGGGAAAAGGGGGTATGGCGGAGAGGAAGGGCAGCAGGGGGCATGGAGAGGGGAAGGGGGCATGGCAGAGGGGGAAGGACAGAAGGGGGCATGAAAGCAGGGGGGATGTGGGGGGCATGGCAGAGGGGAAGGGCAGCAGGGGGCATGGAGGGAGGAATGAGGAACATGGTGGAGGGGGAAAGGGCAGCAGGGAGGGGGAGGGGGGACATAGGGCCGGGCATGCCCCGGAGGGGAGAAAGAGGGCATGGAGTAGTGGGAAGGGCAGCATGGGACACTCTGTGGGCTAGGAGGGAGCATGCTGCCTGGGGAGGAAGCAGGTTGGGTGGGGAAAGAAAAGAAGTTAGTGTTTTGTGTTTTAATGACCCCTCTCCCTGCCTCCCCTAGCATTCAGCCTGGGAGCTGTGTGGAGGGATAGCCCTGCACCTTGCCACCCTACCTACACTAGCCAGCAGTCACTGTAAAACCTTGTTCTATTAAGTAAATTCCCTGGCTTGTGTAGCTGCTTTCCTTTGAGGTAGGGGGAGAGCACAGATCCATGTCACACTTTTTTGTTTAAGTGGAATGCTAATCACAATCCGCAAAACCATTTTTAGTTCAGCGGTGAGATTTCCTTAGATTTTTTGTAAATGACCTACTGAGCAAGTGGGCAACAGACTGTATTTTATGCTTAATTAACAAGTACAATTCTGTTTGCTGTAGGAAATGTGCCAGGTAATACAAGTGGCTTAAACCACTGGAGAAAATATTTTTCATGTGTAATGGGGTGAGTGTAGACTCTGCTTCTTTAGGATTTCATCAGGGTTTCAAAACTCTTTTCAGAAATGGGTTTTATCCCCTTATTCCAAGAAGGGAATTTAATCAGTGCTCTCAATGCACTTTGCAAACATCACTGGAATGAGACTCATCAGACATTCCCATTTTAAATAAACAAGGAGAATAAGGGCCACATTTTCAAAGTGGCCTCTTAATTCTCAGTGTCTCAATTTTAGGTGCCCAGCTGTAGACAACCATTTTCAGATATGCTGAGCTGCCACTCTCCCATTGACTTCAGCTGAAGTTTTGGGGGCTCAGTATTTCTGAACATCAGGTCACAGATGTCCCAAGCCAGGCACCTGAAATGTAAGACACCCAAAATTAGAGGCCACTTTTGAAAAATTTCGCCTAAGTGACTGGCTCAGAGACATAAATGAATCTGCAGCAGAATTTGGAAAAGAACAGCAGGTAACTTGACCAGGCATCTGCCTACATCACAAATTGATCTTTCCTTTCTAGACCAGATTGTCTTCCTGCAGAGGGTATTTGTGTTTTCCTTATATGCACTAAAAGCATGAGATTAAACAGATAGTTTATCAGATGATTGTGGCCTTTGGATGTACCACTACAGCATAAACAATTGCACAGCTTTCTCTTAAAGAGGACTATAAAATATGTGGGTCTCAATATGTCTTGATACAGAAAAACGCTCTTTAACAAAGCTGTATAAAATGGTTATTCCAAAGAACCAAAGCCTAAAGTTGTGACTAATGTTATTTTTCCCCATTAGTGATTTCATTTAGTTTTCTCCATGAGTTATTTATTGCTTCTGCCAATATAACTTTTCCTCCATTTAAAAGGTACTTGCAAGTTCTATAGCCACCTCTAGATGGTGCATTTTACTCAGGAGAGTATTACTTTTGGGGCTTTACATAAACATTTTCGGAGTGCAAGCCTCGGGCAGGTTTGAAACACTAGAACTGGACAAGGCAGATTTTGGGTTTCTCCTAATTGTAATAAAGGGATCTGAGATTAACACAGTGCAAAAATTATGAATATCTTTTACTTCACAGACATAAAGCATTCTTAGGTTTGGAAAGATTCATTGTTTTATTGGTAAATGTTGGTAAACGTCAGTTTCACCATACACACACAAATGGATGAAAACATATTTCCATTGATGATGACATTGTACAGATAGGCAAAGTAAAAAACAAATCAAAATAATACGAAAAAGCAGCTGCAGAACTTCGATTTTGATTTAAGGATATTTCCTTTGTGTACTTTGGCATGTGATGGTCACAATTTGTGTATTAATGGTTACAAAGCTTCAACTTTTTGAATCTCGGCAGCTACTGTCTTTAAATAATTATTGTCTGATACCCGCCCCCCCCTTACCTGACCCTTCCATCATTTCCTAAAGTTTTGAAAATTTAAATCACCTGTTTAAAAAAAAAAAAAAAAAAAAAAGCTTAAAACCCATGATTTTGTGTAACCATGAAAAACCACGTAACTAGATAAAAATTGAAAAAAAAAATGTTTAAAAATAAATATTGATAGTATCCATCTAAATCATTTTTAAAAAAAGAATTCTGCCAAGCCTAAGCATGTTATAAGCTCCATGTGGTTGGAAGTGGTGTTGTTAGCCTGCAAATAAAAGAATAATTTATCTGTTCCTTCCTGTGCTTGTCTTTGCATTAGACTAAAACAAAATCCATTTGTTCTCTAAAGAAACAATCTTACCCTCCACTATTCTACTTGAATTTAAGTTGGGGAGGGTGACGCAGACTTGAAGGGAGGAGGGAAAGATCAGTAACAATATAGCCCTGAAATGTTTGGTGCTACTGTAGTGACTAACCAGAAGCATGGTATTTATCCTCTTTCTGTTTATATACTCATGTTCTGTGTCTAGCAACCTATGTAGTTGTTTCGAGATCTGGAGGAAAAACTGTTACAGGGTTTTTAGTCTTGCAAGTGTGTCACTTTCCCCAAAACAAGAAGTTCACTAACAAATTAATTTTTTTTAATAAACCAGAAAGAAAGAACTCCTCAATCTGCTTGAATGTGGATTGTTGTTTGCTGATTGTCATTAGATCATTTCCATAGGGCATTCCAAATATTAATCTATTAAGACTTAGAGCAACTCTGTGAGCTGGGTAAAAGATATGTAAGGAGCACTTTATGCCCCAATGAAATTCACCATCCTCTAGGGTGGAACATGACAGTTGCTTTGCTGCACAACAGTTAGGGGAGGAAGTGAAGAAAAATACAATATCCAATTCAAACGGAATTATTTAGACATTTAGATTGTAATTCCCCCAAATTGGAATTTAGACCCCAGAATAGAAACCCATACGCCTACAATAAGTGCCATTGAATCAGAATGTGTTAATTCAGTAATTGAAAGGTAATTAGCTCACAGTTAATGCATGGGGGATAAACTGGAGTCTGCTTGAGCTGATGTGGCCAGATTATCTAGAAATGCCTAGAAAGAGTCAAAATATTGTTGCAACTAATATTTTATGATGCATCTCTCTTAATTTCATTAGGCTGGAGCCAGAGCTATACAGAAGTGTGGCTTGAGGAAAGAGTAGTCTCTGAGCTGGCTGGAAGCTAGTTATACTGTTGTTTGATTCTCTAATTTCCTGGGAACTTTGTGTTCAAATAAAGGATAAACATTTGTTACGGAAATCCAACTGTCCTTCCTTAATATACAATACACACCTTCCCTTTTAATATCAACATTTCTTTTGCATTAAAAGGTCAATATCAGATAGTTTAAAACCCAACATTTTGATTACTTTAAAAGGAAATAAATTTTTGGCAACAACTCATATTAATCGTTCTGTTTTTTTCCTTCCTGGAAATTGAAAGAAAGGGAATAGCATTCACCATTGTTCTAGTGCATGAGAACCATACAGCTAAATTGACTAGAACAGAAGTCAATCTTTCTTCTGTCCAAGCTGAACATAATGCAAAAAGTAATCAAATAGAATAAATGGTGTAAAGTAAATTAGATTTTAAAAAGCCCACTAGTTTTTAATAATCTAAGATACTGTTAGCAACATAGATAAGGAAATTACTTGCATTGACTTCAGTGGGGCCAAGATTTCCCCCATGATATTTAACCTCACATTGAAGCTTTTAAAAAGCAAAAATGACCTCCTTGTATAAAAGTAGCATTTCTAGTGCAATATAAACATTGTCTACCTCTTTTATTTTACATCTTAATTCAAATGCTAGCAGTGGAACTTGTGTGCAAAAAAGGGTTATTTCCCCGAAAAGGTGTCAAGTATCAGGGGGTAGCCGTGTTAGTCTGTATCCACAAAAACAACAAGGAGTCTGGTGGCATCTTAAAGACTAACAGATTTATTTGGGCATAAGCTTTTGTGGGTAAAAAACCTCACTTCTTCAGAATCATGGAGTGAAAGTTACAGATGCAGGCATTATATAATGACACATGGAGAGCAGGGAGTTACTTTGCAAGTGGAGAACCAGTGTTGACAGGGCCAATTCAATCAAGGTGGATGTGGTCCACTCCCAATAATAGATGAGGAGGTGTCAATTCCAGGAGAGGCAAAGCTGCTTCTATAATGAACCAGCCACTCCCAGTCCCTATTCAAACCCAAATTAATGGTGTTAAATTTGCAAATGAATTTTAGTTCTGTTGTTTCTCTTTGAAGTCTGTTTCTGAAGTTTTTTTGTTCAAGAATAGTTACTTTTAAATCTGTTATAGAATGTCCAGGGAGAGTCACCTACTGGCTTTTGTATGTTACTTTTCCTGATGTCCGATTTGTGTCCATTTATTCTTTTACGTAGGGACTGTCCGGTTTGGCCAATGTACATAGCAGAGGGGCATTGCTGGCACATGATGGCATATATAACATTAGTAGACATGCAGGTGAATGACCCCTTGATGGTGTGGCTGATGAGGTTGGGTCCTCTGATGGTGTTGCTAGAGTAGATATGGGGACAGAGTAGGCAACGAGGTTTGCTACAGGGATTGGTTCCTGGGTTGGTGTTTCTGTGGTGTGGTGTGTAGTTGCTGGTGAGTATTTGCTTCAGGTTGGGGGGTTGTCTGTAAGCGAGGACTGCCCTGCTTCCCAAGGTCTGTGGGAGTGAGGGGTCCTTTTGGGCTTGAGTAGGGGCTGGGAGTGGCTGGCTCATTACAGAAGCAGCTTTGCCTCTCCTGGAATTGACACCTCCTCATCTATTATTGGGAGTGGACCACATCCACCCTGATCGAATTGGCCCTGTCAACACTGCTTCTCCACTTGTGTGGTAACTCCCTTCTCTTCATGTGTCATTATATAATGCCTGCATCTGTAACTTTCATTCCATACATCTGAAGAAGTGAGGTTTTTTACCCACAAAGCTTATGCCCAAATAAATCTGTTAGTCTTTAAGGTGCCACCGGACTCCTTGTTGTTCCCCTAAAAGGCTATTCTGAAGTTTATCACTGACTCTAAGGCTACAATTGCAATTCCCTATTGTATAAAACACTTTTTAAGGTATAAACAGCCTTGTTACATGTACTTAAATATCTTGGTTTCTCTGACAGCAGCTTTGAAAAAAAGGAGAGTGATTATAATGTGGAATGTTTCACTGTGGTATGTAAAATTTCACACTCCTGTCCCAGGTTCTGTACAAAAGGGTGTCCACTGTAACATAGTCTTTCATGTGGGGGTCTCAGAGTGTTGCTAGAGGTCTTTATTTAGCTTTCTACTATTAGACTTTTTTTTCTTATTCTTGATTGCTAAGAGCCATAAAGATCAAGGGGCCCGTTAAAGGCTGTCTTTCAGAAATACAGGTATCTTTCAAGCTAAAGCCATCTCTCTATTTGTTTAGAATCATGACAGTTGTAACCATGTTTAAGCAGCGTAGCTGTTAGCAGGATTCTCATCTACTGTGATGTTTTCCTTGATTAGTGGGATTGTGATTTTATTCTGGAGACATGCACTAGTTTAAACTGTGCTGTAGATTCTGTCCTACATGTTCCCTGGCATGGTTTACAGACGTCTCTACACTGGCCAAAGAAATCATCCAAAACACTGCCCTTTCCAAACAGGGCATAGCTTCAGCCTAGCACCCATGCAGCAGGAGAGTGTGAAAGAAGGGAAGCTACATGCCGCTGCCCTAATCCACCAGAGAAACGAGTACTCTTTGTGACCCTTCCTACAAGCCAGTCCTTTTCACATGGAAGATGTGTGTCAAGTTTCTTCCTCTGGAAAGAAATGAATTTTCTTAGCCACACAATTATTGCCAACTTTTTAAAGTGTGACTGGAGTGAGTTTCTAGGGGATGTTGAGTTAGGAATATTTTCACTCATTGTAAAAAGCCCAAGCAACAGAGCTTCAGAGGGCAATGATAAATGTTCCTTCTTGGAAGGAGGGATAGCTCAGTGGTTTGAGCATTGGCCTGCTAAACCCAGGGTTGTGAGTTCAATCCTTGAGGGGACCACTTAGGGATCTGGAGCAAAATGAGTACTTGGTCTTGCCAGTGAAGGCAGGGGTCTGGACTCCATGACCTTTCAGGACCCCTTCTAGTTCTAGGAGATAGAATATCTCCATTAATTTATTTAACTGCCAACATATTTTTATTAATGGATTGAAATAAGTGAGTTTAATCTATTATAATTATTATAACAACTTTTTTTTCTTTGAATACTAAGGCCCTGATTCAGGACAGTATTTAAGTTTGTGCTTAACTTTAAGCAGGTGCTTAAGTGTTGCCCTGAATTGGGATGCTTACCTGAATTAAGGGTACAGGGCATTTATCTTGCTAGAAGCCTTCAGTGGAAAATTAGAAATGGGAACGTCTTCCAGATAGCTACTTTTTAATCATTGTTTTATTAACTGCAATTGACTCCAAAGTACAAATAACTCAATAATCTAGAATAAAGCCCCCAAATTCAATTGTATTATGCAGTTTCTATCGATCTCATTCAGTTCTCATGATGTGCTTTACGTTCACTCCTAGTAATGTATCTGCCCTGTTCTTCTTTACTATGCCTAGCCCTGGTTCAGTAATTGAAAGATGGGCCTTGTTATGATGCAAGACTGGGTTTATCATTTTAAATACAATTTCATTAAGGTTGACCAAGCCGACCAAAACCTGAATAAAAAGCTCGAGGATTGGCCCATGGGCATATGGTCTAAGACTCTGCTTCTCAGGGAAAGTAACACACTGACCACTATTTTGCCTTCTCAGTTTTCAAGTCCTGTTTGCGGTTTGATGACCTGGAACCAATGACTCCCATGTGAAGGTCATCATAAAAGTGTAAAATCACAAGTGATCCTCAGTTTTCCCTCATAATCTGAACCTATTGTGGGTATGTGTGTGGGGCAGGTCGCATTAGAAGTCAGTGTGTGCCCACCAGATCGTCGGAGCCTACTTCTCCTTCTCAGGAGCCTGGAGATTAGCCACCTTAGCTGATGCAGACTGCAGTTCTGCTGAGCTGCATAGGGTGCTGCACCAACAAAGGAAAAGAGTGTTATCCCCACCTTCAAACAGGGCCGCCCGGAGGCTTCAGGGGCCTGGGGCAAAGCAATTTCGGGGGCCCCTTCATAAAAAAAGTTGCAATACTATATAATACTATATTCTCATGGGGGCCCCTGTGGGGCCCGGGGCCTGGGACAAATTGCCCCACTTGCCCCCCCCCCTCGCCCCCGGGCAGCCCTGCCTTCAAATGATGTGCATGCATGAAAATCACATGTCTCTGGCCAGACTGGCAGACAGATGGACTGGAGAGTGAGGTGCCATGTAGACATTAAGATTTTTTAACATAAATGCAGGTGCTCTAATGGGGTAAAAACACAGCCATCCTCCATCTTGTAACACAGAAGTCTGCTGCAGATGGTTCCCATGCTTCCTTGTGGGATAGAAATGGTCAGTACTGGGATGGGGTTCCCAGAGGGAATGCATGGAATGGTGCCGGTGATTTGGTTGGTGACACTGTTAATGCTGAATCCCAATTAAGTCAGTGCCTGGGAATGAGGTGCTGTCTCAGAGGAGATGGGAAAGTGAGGTCATTAAAGCTGCCATGTCCCTGTGTGTAAGAGCAGGGTTTTGGTTCACAAAGGTGTTGTGAAGCTAAACCATGAGAATGCATTCCCGGTTCCTGAGCTTCGCTCAGGGTTTCTGGTGCATATGAACTGGGAAAAATAAAGGGAAGCTAGTGAAACATGCTGGTCTCAGAATGAAAGCAGACTGTTATACAAATGCATCCCTCAGCACATAGCCTTGTCCCCCAAGAGATCGCAATATCCCCCATTTCCTGGTGTCTTCTTCTCCTGGGCAGGAGTTCTGCAGTCTTGTATCTTTCCCAATATCTTTGTCTAGGCTAGTGCTACATCTGTCATGTTTAGCAAGAAGGGCTGCTGCTCAGTCCCCATGGAAACAATTTCAAGGAGGCTTCTAGCTTGTGTAGCATTGCTACGCTGTTTAAAACAGCTACTGTGTTCCACCTTGCATTTCACTCCCATACCGCCCAAGGTTGTCGTGAGACTTAGTTCACTACTGTTTGAAAAGCACACTGAGGTCCTGGAAGAAGGTGCTAGAGGAGAGCAAAGTGTTATTACTTCTGATTAACTGCTTCCTTTTTGCACTGTTATTCACAGCTCCTTTTGGTTGTGATGCCTGGTGGAAAGTAGCTGTATTCCAGAGTTACTGACCCTGTGGAAATGCATCTGAGACTCCAGAAAGTCAGCTTGACACTGGAGAGAAGTTTGATCATAACTTCGGAAACAAGCGCCAGACAAAGAGCATGTTCAGGCAAGTTCAAGAGTCTGATTTATACTGACAAAATCCAGAGAATCCCGAGCGAAGGACAGCACTGTGTCCTTAACCCACATTGATGTGTACTTAGAGAAGAACACAGGGTAAGAATGACTTACGCTTCATTGAGTCCTTGAAGTACTTGGCACAAGAGGGTGAATTGAAGACCAATTGTCAGCTCTAAAGCCATGGTCCATATTATTAACCTTGAGGTCCAACTGCATCTGCACCTACTTTTTGAGTACTTTGATTTCATGTTTGCATGTACGTATTCCAGCCCAGCCACACATCTAGCCATGTGTACATCTGAGGCAGGACACGTGCATGCAAAAACCGGTGCCCAGATGCAAATGTGCTGCATGCAAAATCAATACACAGATACACATGGACGTCTGAGCTGAAAATCAAAACCTTGTATTTCCTATGCTTGAGCTCCACTTGATCAGGAATGAAGGAACATGCTGCACTTCCAAATCGCTGTTGCTACCAACTGCTCTCCAGATATGCATCCGAAGAAGTGGGCTGTAGTCCATGAAAGCTTATGCTCTAATAAATTTGTTAGTCTCTAAGGTGCCACAAGTACTCCTGTTCTTTTTGCGGATACAGACTAACACGGCTGCTACTCTGAAACCTGTCTCCAGACTTAGTTAACGAGCAGAGTCCTCCACAGGGAGGCCCAGATTTGCTGGGACAACTTCAGCACTAGAAGGAGTAGAAGCAACAGGTGCAACTCTATTGAGTTCAACACAGTTATACCCACTTTCATCAGTTATGAATCTAGCCTACTGTATGCATCATGCATTGGACCCTGTGTGGCCAAATACTGCTCCCAATTTAATTGGCATAAATCCAGATGTGCTCCAGAGACTACGGGTGTATCCAAGACCAGGAGTCAGTCCAGTATCTTTACAGAATAAAATACACACACACACTTTTCTATGATACAAATATGTTTTGTTCCCTCAAGTAACATACTAAGGTCTGAGGAATCCCTACATGTGCCCCATGTCTTTAAAACATATTGAGCTATCCAGCCCTGTCAAAACAATTAAGCCAGTTGGCATCTGCGTATGGCTGTAGTGCTCAATAGATGTTCCTGGAAGCGTGGAATGTGCTCCCATTCCCATCCTCCTCCATCTGCACCAGTGTCTGTGCGACCTCCCAGGATGGCCAGTCTGCCGAGACATAATGGGGACTTGACTGCCTTTGCATCCTGTCCCCTTTGGAGAAAGAATATGCAGCTGCTTCCATGGTTCCTCTTAGAGCCTGCAGGCTGGCTCTTTTGTTCAGAACTGGCTGTTTTTGTTCGCTCCAGCTCTGATTTTTGGACATTATTAATTTCTGAGTGTACCCAGTTTCCCCCCGAGGTACTGGATAACAAACACAGGCCAAGTCTCTCAGTGAAACAGGGTCACTTCACCTCCTCTCCACTTTCAAACAACAGTGCTTGGTTACCCATTTATTTCAAGAATCAGATTTTTTTTTAAGGTCACGCTGGTCTTACCTCAACTCATTTTAGAGGCCTCACCTCTCTCCACTCTCTCTTCTTACCCATCACCAGCAACCCCCTTGTGCAATCTCACCATGCAAGGTACAAGAGCCTTCTCCACTGCAAGGCCTGCTGTCTAAAACAGCCTTCCTGTATCCCTCCACCTCATCTACTCTCTTCCCCTGTTTAAACTGCTCCCATGCCCATTTCTCTTGAATCCTCTCTCCCTCTCTGCTGGGAATCAGAATGTTATGGGACACAAATTCCTATGGAAGATGCTAAACAAACAGAAAGTTGTGCTGTACTGTACAATTTCTTCACTGACTCATGAGTCCCTCAGAATGACTCCATACCATTCACACTTAGTCAGTCACCCCCTCCCTACCCAGATAAGTTAGTTTAACTCCTTGGTAAGGTCTTTGATGACTATTGTTAGTCTCTTTTTTTTTTGCAATTCACTTTTCTAATCTATCCTCTACAATCTAATTCAGGGCACCCCATCAGTCAAGGATACAAGCTTATTCTGTACCGAGCACAAACAAAAGCAAAGGAAAATACTGACTGCAGCAACTTTGGCTACACGAAAACTAAAAAGCATAACTGCATTCTCTCTCCCTTTCTCCAGTTCAGCAACGTGCAAATTACTTTGTCATTGTGGAGAAACAAATAAGGCTTCATTATCGTTACCCTTCTGAGGGGGGTAAACAAGCTTATTTACACTTGAGCACTGCTGAAGAATAAAGTCATAGAGAAAAGTTCATGGTAGGTGGCCCTGCCTTTTTCATTAGGGACAGCTTTTTAGAAAATCACTGTGAACTGAGGGAGACAGTCTGCTATTCAGGCAAGCCCGGGTTAATGAAAGTACGGTGTGTGCTTGTTAAAAGGAGGACTACAACACTTGTAATCATGGGTGGTCACATTTTTATTTAATGATATGTATCTTTATTCTCTCCAGCATTCGCTCTTAACTCTTCTCTCCCCCCCCTCGCCCACTTATTCAATGAATAATTAAGTCTTGCACAATGAAATCTGATACCAGGTTCAAGACCAGCTAAACCCACTTGACATGTGATTTTTGTTTTTAAACCATCCTTGCATTAGTAACACTGGGATACTGCAAAGCCCTGAGAGCTCAAAGCAGAAAGGGGCCCCAAAGGTTTAATCACAGAAGCTAAACAAAAATAAAGGACAACTGCAAACACTCTTGCAGTTAGGGAGGAAGAGCCTGTGAATCTGAGCTCCTTCCTCTCTTTCAAAGCACTAGTTTGACAGAGAGGATAAACCCACACTGGAACAGCGGCTCCTCAGAGTGAAAGTCTAATTCTGTTCTCACGCACACCAGTGTGACTCAGGAGAAACTCCCCTGGAGTCAATGAAGTTACGGCAGTGAGAGGAGGCTTAGACCCAGTGTGCTTATCTGACACATGCAGCAGAGTTCAGAGCCAAGTACAGTTGATCCTATCTATCTATCTGTCCATGATTGGACCTGGATACAAACATCCTGGACTTTGAACATATTCAGATCACATCCAAACTTCCCAACTGGCTCTTATCTCTGTAACGAGGCCAAACCAAAATGTTGGCTCTTGAATCCTGGGGAAGTTTGAAGCCAGATCCTTAACTTTCCATCTCCTCTAGAGAGAGTTTGGAGATGCTCAGAGGCACACGCACACGTATGTTTATCAGCTTCTTGGATACTTTTTACCAGTACAGTAAGCTACAAATTAGCCCAATGATCACACTTAGGTTTGTGCTGTTGCCCTCCTAAGCAGGGATCTTCAAAGGTGCCTGAGGGAGCTCAACTCTGACCTCCCATTGAGTTACAAAGAAATTTGGCTCCATTAGGTCCCTTTGAATAGCTCTGCTCTCAACGTGACAGTACCCCTAGCATCTGACATCCTGTGTTGTAACCTACCTGGCTGCTTGTTGTTTAGTTCTTTTAAAAAAATATTGAATGTGGATTTCATAGGCGCCTCATTCATGGGCGACATTTATTGATTACATTTAGGAACATAAAAACCTGAACGTTTCCTAAACAAAACTCTATTGCAAACAGGGGAAAAGCTCTACATGAGTGGACCCCCTGTCAGCAGGTCGTCCCCATCACCTCAAGAAAGGATGGAGGGATAGGAAAGTGCCTGAGGCAAAGCTTTGTGTGACAACATTACTCAGCTGCAAATTATTTCTTCCGTTTCTTTTCTGTCTGAGATGCTGGTGCTAAAGCTGCCCAAAGATTAGCCTCAGGCACTTATCTATCCCCATCCGTCCTTAATGGACAGAGAAAGGCCTGCTCAGGAGTGCGTTCTCTCTGGAATCGCAGCTAAGACAGGTGTTGTCAAACAGGAGCCCCCCAATGGTGTTTTGCAGGATTCTTTCCAGGTCTGCGCTCTCTTAGCAGGGCGACATTAAAGGTAAATTAATTTCCACCAACATGCTGGATCCGCCACAGCTTTGGGGGGCCTCCCTAGGCAGATTCCCCCTCCTGCTCTAGCTCTCTACCCTGTGCCAATGGACTCTCCCCTTCCAGCCCACCCAGGTAGGATCTTGTCTTCTTCCCAGGTGAGAAGGCCCAAAACAGTCCGGATCCTTCAGCCTCACAGTCAGCGGAGTCCCCTACAAGGTCCTGATCCTGAAGATCTTGCCTTAGAGCCAGTCCTGATACTACTGAAGATAGCGTGACCACCTTTTCAAAAGGCAAAAGCGGGGCACATGTAGGAGTCCTGCCCCCTGCTCCTCCTCTTCCCCTGAGGCCCCGCCCCCTGGCCAGGCCAGAAGCCGGAGCTGGGTCACTGTAAGAGACACCCAGGGAGCCCAGGCAGCTGTGGGGAGCCCCGGAACCTGCACAGCCCCAGGCTGATGTCCCCGCCCCCGGGACTTCGGGGGAAGAGGAGGAGTTGGGGCAGGGCCTCATGCCAAGGGGGGCTAAAGCCCACCTCAACGCCCCTGCACTCGGAAGACGCTGGCACCACAGGGAGTCTGGGACAGATGCTGTCCCGGAGTCATTCAGTCCAGCACCAGGACTTGAACTCTGCTTTTCAGGACTGTCCTGCCCAGTTTGGGATAGGTGGTCACTCTAATTGAAGTGGGTGGCAAAACTCCGACTGAATTTCAGCACTTCTCTCTCCTTGTACCACACCCCTAACAAGTTTGCTCAGAACCTTGCCAGGCCAGGCCCGTGCAGGCTGTGAAAAGCATGACATCATTCCCGCTGCTGTGAACCACAGCCCAACAGCTGAATCCACCGCCCCTGATAGCACCTTGACCACTCAATGTGCCAGGCCCGGCTCAGCCATATTGTTTGACAGATTTAATGCCATTTACCCACCAAAATCAGGTAGCACATCCAACATCTGGACCCGTAGCGGGGTCAGGGAAATACAGGGGGTGCATACAATGTTTCAGATAAGGAAAAATTTGAATGTCAACAAGGGGAGAGGCCTTTCCCAGTGGGACTAAAGTTCCTGGTGATCCTGCTTTAACCTTCATTTAAGAAGGTGTATTAATTATTTCCACAGGAAACAGCCCACAGGCTCCCAATGTTATGATCAGAGGGTGAATGGCAGACTTTCAAATCCGGGGCACCCTGAGCCTCAGCGTATTAGAGGTTCCAGTGAGGAAAACGGAGATACAGTAGCTGAATTATACCTTTGGCTAAGTAATGTTGTCACATGATCTGTGGGAATTCACTCCTGCAAAGTTCCCATACTTCCTGGTGGGAAGGCGCCGTGTGAGCCAAGCTGGACGTTCGCTCCGAGGCTCCAGCAGTCATTTTGCAGTGACCTACTTGCTCTGGGTCTCTGACGAGGCTTCCTGGGAGGGAAATGACCGGTAGCTGTCCCATTTATGCTGTTTAAAGAATGCGCTGTAGCCGATGGTAATGTTACAGGTTTTCCCTTTAAAAGAAAAATCCCAAACCAATTTGGAAACGTTTATAGCTATTGATAACTCAGGAGAGTTCGTCTAGTGTTTAGAGCAGGGTCTTTGCTCTCAGAACTCCTGGGTTCTCTTTTCAGCCCAACCGCGGATTTGCTGTCAGACTTTGGGTGTATCGCTTCAGATCCAATTTTCAACGGGACACAGCAAAGGCACCTGCAGTATTTTCAGACACGTGATTTTGTGCACAGCCCCACTTCCCTCCCACTGAGTCACGTGTACAGGGCTGCATGAATAAATAAGAAGAGCAGGCTATGAGTCTCGACAGATCAGCAGCATGGAAATGCAGCCACCTCAGGGGTGGAGTGCACTGAACACCACGCGCACACACACATACACAAATACAGGGAAGCGTCATATATATTGTATATTATTATAATACTAAGATAATAGGTACTTATTAGAATACTTTACACTTCTAAAGCATTGTTAACTTGAGTCTCTCAATATGCTTTATAAACATTAACAAGTTAAATCAGACATTCTTGTTATTACCCTCGTTGTACAGCTTGGGAAATGGGCCCAGAGGAGTTAAGGTCCATGTTTTCAAAAGCAGTCTCTGGCTTTGGGTGCCTAATCTGAGGCACTTGAACATAGTGAATGTCAGCTCAGTGGCAAAGCCAGAGACCCAAGTCTCCAGATTCCCAGTCTGGTGCCTTGTCAAAGTGAAGGCACTGAGGAGGGAAATCCCACAGTATCTGAACGTTTTTGTCGTATTTTCTTCCATGCCTTTTAGAGGCCCCATGTCCTAGGCGTGGGCTGCAAGAACTACTGACTTCTAATCTCAGCTCTACCTCTGATTCACCGTGTGGGGCCTCGGGCGAGTTTCTTCACCTCCCTCTGTCTCTTTTAGTCTTTTAGTTTTCCTATTAGTCACGAGGGGATAATAGCCATGCAGAGGTGTTTTGAGGATTAGTTCGTTAAAGGCTGCACATTGCTGTGGAAATGTACAGCACGGTGAAGTGTTATTGTTCTGCGCATTTCCAATAGAGCTCCCAAGCTAGTCTGCCAGCCCCACGTCAATGAAAACAAGAATCAGTGTGAAAAATCCCAGCGCTCCTGAAAATTGTGGGATTTAAATTTGCAAGTGATAATTACAGTGTCTCCTGCATCGGCCCACGCTTTGCAATGCCTCCACAAGCGGCAGAGTCAAAACACCTGTTCTGGGCTCCTGTGGGCTTGTAGGTCCTTGTCTTAAGTTATACACGACTCATTCCTTGGCAGGCAGCCTGTAACCATTCAGGTTGACCACTCCCAACAAGAATTTCTGCGTGACAAGGATTATCTGGAAAACAGGCTGCTGGATGGGGATTATACTGTGGGAGACCAAATTCTCTGAGAAGGAGGGTCTCTTGGGAACATTTAAAAAAATCTAGAGGCAGGATTCAGGCCAGTCGTGATCAAATGTTTTATAAATGGGAGCTCACAGCCAGACTAACTTGATGACGTTTCTATAGTCAAAGTGATTACTGGCTAATGAGCAACATTTAAAGGGCAGTTTTGCTGTGAGTAGCAACTTTGTGAAAGCAGCAATGTGAGATTTAGGTTGGATAGAGTCAGATTCTGCTCTCCAATACAATGGTGGAAATCTGGAGTAACTCATGGACTTCAGTGCAGTTCCCCTGGATTTACACCAGTGCAAAGGATGGAATTTGGGCCAATGTTTCCCAATTACTTGATATTAAAATCACACTCTGAGGGTCCAGTTCTGTTCTATGTAAATGAGGTGCAAATGCAGTAGAATCAGTAGAGTGAAAACTGGTGCAAGTGAGATCAGAATCGGGACTTAGGCCTCTTGCTCTCTCAGGGCTGGATTGTGGTGGGTCCTGGAGTGGGTTTGCAGGGCACGTCCCCCTTCTTTGCATGCCTTGCACAGTGTTGGGCATAATTGCAGTCCCAGTGCTGTCCTAAGTGCACGGACTTCCATGCTAGATGAAAGCCATGCAAAAGGAATGTCAGGGGGAATTAGGGCAATGGTAGAACAGGCCAGCAGCAGAGGGGAGTGGATGATCTCTCCTTCTGACAGCTGGTGCACTGTGTGTCCACTGGCAAGCTCCCTTGAGGCACAGTGCCTCCTGGTGTTCACACTAGGGCAGTGCAGTTCCATGTCTCCTCAATCTGGGCAATGTTTCATTGCCACCCTCTAGCCCTCATGCTCAGCTCCAGGCAGAGGAATGGGGACTGGCATGTACACCTTGTATGCAGTAGGTTGTAGGACTCCTACTAGCAGGTCAGGCTTCTGTACCAGGTATGGACTGGTTACAGAGCTTCCTTCTGCGGGAGATACACCAGAGATGTGTTTATGTTAAGACACTTTAATGTACTGCCAGGTCTGGCTGAAGCTTAAATAAAGTCTGCTACACACCGCACCAGCTAGTGGCTGACGAGTATAACACAGTTTAGCATTCCATTACCTCTCCCCGTTTAAGTTCCACTTTCCTACTATTTACAAAATTTACACTATCCTGCTATCTTTGAAGTTCAGTATGTATCAATCTGTTAAGTGTCTCTGAATTGTACTGGTTTTCTAACTACATGACTCAAATGTGTAACTACTTGGTCATCTGGCTGTCCACGAGTTGCAACAACTGGCTGTGATCAGTTTGGAATCTTTGCGTCGTCTTCTTGTTCCGCATCTGCCATTTGTAGAGTTTGCTCTGTTGATCGTTCGTTCTGAGGAACAAACTGTAGATGTTGATCCATTGTTGGTCTTGATTACAGATGATCTGGATGCTAAATTCTTTTTTTTTTTTTTTATATGACAGCTGGAGCTGTCCATCCTTTTTCTCCATCCAATTTGACACAAACACAATCATCAGGTTCTAGACCCGGCAGGTCTTTGAGTGAGATCTGCTATAAAAGTGTTTGTAAGCTCTTTTAGCCTTTTTATCTGATTTGGCTACTCTCTTCATGCCTGGCCACTCTGGAGATAGATTCTTTTCCAGAGTCAGAACAGTAGTTCTGATTTGTCTTCCCATCAGGAGTTGTGCTGGACTGTATCCAGTAGCTGCTATTTGTGTTGATCTGTAAAACAGAAGACCAAGGAATGGCTTATCCTGTTGTAGGATTTTCTTGGATGCCTGTATAGGTCTCTCAGCCTCTCCATCTGCTTGTGGGAAACGTAGGCTGCTAGTAATATGATCAAAATCATATTTCATTTGGAATTATTTAAATTCTGCTGCAGTGAATTGCGATCCATTGTCCATCACTAGTTGTCTACAATACCAAAATGAGCAAAAGTGCACTTCAGTTTCTTTATAAGACGGCAACATGTTATGTCTTTCAAGTACATTATTTTTATACACTTGAAAAATAGTCCACTGCTATCAGGTAATGATGTCCTCTGAATTCACATAAATCTGCAGGTAATCTCTTAAAAGGTCTGTCTGATAGGGGTGTTTGTACACGGCTTGATCCAGCATTGTCTCTTAATTTTATCTGTACTAGATCTCCTTTCAAAAGTCCAATATGATCAAATCCTCCATCAAGTTCCTCCACCTTTCTTGCTAAGCTAATCATGGTTGCCACACTGCGACTGAAAAAGTTGTTGGTCTTTGATCTCTTGATCACATGCAAACCTATTGTCTTTGTAAGAAGTTTCTGTGGTGAGCTGGCCCCTGCAGTTCAGAATACCTCCAGGGTTAATCAAGGCTGTGTTAGGTGATTTCAGCTCTGGGAGGGGTTGAAGGTGATTTAAATCCCTTCTGAGAATATGATCCCATCTGCTCCTGAGTCACTTTTAAAATCAATAGTCTTTTCCATTAATATTCAGTTTCACTCTCCAGGCAGGCTCCATATCATCACACATCACACAACAATGGCTCTTGATTGTAGTCTGTAATCATAGTTAGCTCTCTCACTGCATTAATGCAGCAATCAGCTGTAAAATGCCCATATTTTGTGCATTTATTACACATTTAACCTTTAGTCACACATGTCTTGAGCTATGGTGTCACGCAAAAGAGACTCCTACCATGTGTTACTGTCAAGCCAGATGGGCAGAGACAGATTGCCTCCCAGAGGTGGTTCTCTCTGTCTCCAAGGCACCGAGATCATTACTCTTTGGTCAGCCCTTCCCCAATATCCTCCTTCCAACAACCATGTAGTAGAGCAAGAGAGGTTGAGTGTTTCATGCCTCCACATATTTTCAAGTCATGGGAATGTAAGACCAAAGATATCAGGCTGGCAAGAGATAAAACTCCATGGGACCTAGCCAGGCACTCTGATGAGAGCCTGCTCCAGGTAGGGTACAGAGCCACTGTTATCTGGGGAGAAGAACTGAGCCTGTACAACTCTGTCCCAAGGCCATCCTGGGATAAAGCCAGAAGAAAAACACACATTCAGCTTATCAAACAAATGGTGTGCATCAAATGTGGGTAGTCTATAGGAATAATCATATAATGGTTAGAGCATAGCTCTGGGACACAGAAACCTGGGTTCTATTCCTGGCTCCACTTCTATCTTGCACAAGTCATGTCACCTCTGTGTGGGCGGAGATGGGGGCTCTTGAGGGTAAATTCATTATTGTAGGCAAAGCTCCTTGAGCAGTTTACTTGGGAGGCACAATTGAAGACCCAAGCATTATTGTTATTATATGTCGGTTGGTATCTCACCCAGGAATGATATAGAATGATTTATTTTAAACTAATGAATCTGTCAATTAACATTAGGTATCACGGTTTGTAGGAAGTGTACAAAAATACAGCGTTCAAAAGAGCATTTCTGTTGAACCTGGTCTGGAAAACGTGTGCTTCCCTCCTGGAGGGCTCTGCTCTTCCTCCCTGGGGTTTTGTTTCATAGGTTTCCATTATCTGAAGCAAGGGTGCTGCTATTCACTCCTTCTCATGCTACAAGCGCAAGGGACACTCAGTGAAACCAAAAGGCAGCAAATTTAAAACTGGTCAAAGAAAAACCCTTTTTACATAAGGCACACTTGGTCTGCAGAACTCTTTACCACATGACATCATTTAGGGTAAGAACTTAGCAGGGTTCAAAAAAGGACTGGACATTTCTATGGAAAACCATGATATTCTGAGTTATAATAGTGATGATTAAAAATAAACAAGAGTATGGGGCATAAACCCTCAAGCATCAGGGCTGGAGCCAACTTCTAACTAAAGGGAGTTAGGAAGAAACTTTCCTGGGGGGACAGTTGTTCCGTATCTGCCTATTGCAGGGATGCTTGCACCTTCCTTTGAAGCAGCTGGTACTGGCCAATGTCAGGGACAGGATATTGGGCTTGATGAAACCACTGGTCTGATCTGATCTGATAATTCCTATTTTCCTATGCACGTTCAGGATGAAATGATAGTGGAACAAAGCTATTCTTAACAGAGGAGAGAACCTCAGTCATCCTCTTCATCCTTCGCCCAAGCACCAGCTGTTCACTTCCCTCTCCCTTACACTGGGGAGTGTCTTTTACGTCCCATCATTTGCAGGATTCCATGCCCAGATCTAGGTTATTGAGGGACATCCTGTCCTTTCCCCCCCCTGCTTCACAGAAGAACCTTGATTCTTAATAGAAAATTTAATTACCAATTTTTCCTTTTTTTTTCTCCCCGACCCCCCAATCAGAGCTCTGAGTGACTCTGAAGTGCTCTGCACATCTATTATTCTGAGCATCTTTGGTGCACAGGGTAATGTATCTAACTCTCCATCATAGAATCATAGAAATGTAGGGCTGGAAGGGACCTCGAGTGGTCATTAAGTCCAGTCCCCTGTGCTGAGGCAGGACCAAGTCTACCTAGACCATCCCTGACAGGTGTTTGTCTAACCTGTTCTTAAACCCACCAACCTTCTAATTCCTGGGGAGGAGGCTAGGAGACATTGCACTTCTGTATCACTGCCAGAGGGGACCCAAAACCCTCTTTTGACTCCTCCTTGCCTGAGGAGGGCTTTTTTTTTACCTTTTATATTCGTAAGGTGACTCTGCCAGACAGGCATTTCTGCTGCTTGTTTGTCTGACACAGCAATGCCCGAATTTGGGCCGTCATTGGATACCCAAGATGTAACTATCATTTGCTACTCCTCTTTATTGTTGATGCTGCTCTTTACTAGCCCTAAACAGTTAGTCCTCTCAGATGTCACCAAGAGATGACTAAGAGCTGAATCTGAGAAAATGCATCTGACATTACTGTGAAGTCGCTGCTGTAAACTTAGTAGACAGTCATATGACGAGTCATGTGTGAAAATTAGTAGACCCCCAATAAATTCAGTGTGTATCCTATAATCCTACTTGAAGGGCAGCTGTTATATAAGCATCAGTAAGTTTATACTGCAATCTCCTGGGAAAACACTGCAGAACCCTTCTGTACCAGACAGGTTCCCCTTTAGCCAACAAGACAGTCCATCAGCTTTCACTCTGCTGCAAAAACGCCTGAGCTCAGCCAAATGAACCTGTGATAAAATGTGTATTTAATTCTTGCAGGGAACTTTCCGCTCATCAGTTACTGGAATAACACAAACTGTGCTGTAGTAATCTCTCTCGCTGTGTCTTTTTCACTCCCTCTCTCTTCTTATTTTACACCTACCAGTCAAAACTGATGACTGATATTGGAGACTTAGAACAAAGTGCCTGCTTCATGATGAATGGAAAGTGCAGAAGGAAGACTTACCTGGGGGAAAAAAACACCACCAGGTCTGTTTTGTAACTGCTGAGAGTTTAATGCATATGAACACTCAGAACACTACTACGTGGGGGTCGGATCACAGACTTTCTGAACTGCCCTCTGGAAGAGGCTGAGTTGCAGTCCCAGGGCCTAAGTTTCCTCACCACAGGATGGTCCTGATTCATGGTTGAAGAGGCAGCATGGACTAGTGGATAGGACACCAGCCTCAGGCTGCAGGATCCACCGTTGACCTGCTGTGTGATCTCATGCAAGTTGCTGCACTCTGTTCTCCCTCCCCCCTTTGTCTTGTCCATTTAGTGTAAGGTCTTTGAGACAGAAACTGTGTCTGACTGTGTGTTTGTACAGCGCCTAGCACCATATGGGGCCTCTAGTTACTATTGCAGTACAAATAAGAAAAATTGGCTCCACTGAGCCTGCTGCAGCAGCACAAAGGGGATGAAGGGCAGACAGAAGCCTTCTCCTCCCAGTGGATAGCACTGATGCAAGGGGTCTTTCTTCCAGAAACTCTGTGCTCCCTTTGCTGCAGGGGGCATAGCGGAAGTATTGCAGAGTGACTCTGTGCCTTGGCCCCAGATGTAGGGCTCCTTGCCACCACCCTGTAGCGGAGCTCCAGTTGTTCCATGATAAAACCTCAGGATCTGTTACAGGGTTGGTTGAGGGGTGTGGGAGGGGAGAGGTTGATAAGCACGCACTGTCCCTCCCCAGTCCCTTCCCCTGTGTGCATCCTGACTACAGATGGTCTACAGTTTGTCGTCTGACTAAAAAATCATTTTCTGGACAAAACCAATATTTTTGCAGAAAAAAAATACATTTTGATTGAAATGTTCTGATTTGTCAATGAGAAATTGCAATGATTATCGCTTTGGCATTTTTGGTCCCTTTCTTCCCTCCCTCTGTCTGCCTTTTTTCCTCTCTTCCACAGTGGGGGAAGGATAGGAAGGAGGATGAAAGGGGGATATGTTCGGGGTTTTGAAACTTCCCAACCAAAGGACATTTCAGTTTCATTTTGTAAGGAACCCAAAGAAATTTCCAACGAGATTAAAAAAATGTTCATTTCGTTCAGTGTTTTTCAAAGGAAGTATATAGGGTTTTTCAAACCATGCTAATCCTGACCCACAGTGCGGGCTGTCCAGGGGGGCCAGGGAAGGAAGACAACTGACCCAGTCTTCCATACAGACACAGGGAGAGTGCGCTCGGGAGAAACTCCCCGTAAAGATCTGCAAAACTGACTGATTCTCCTTCAAAACCCTCCTTAAAACTCTCTTCTGCCACGCGGCCTACAAACACTGGACAATGGTTAGGCTGCTGGTGTGCTGAGATCATGCTGACCACATTGTCCCATATTTTAACTCCCCCGTCTGTCTGTATCCGTCTGTTGTCTGTTGTCTTATGCGTAGATTGGAAGCGCTTTGCAGCAGGGACAGTCTTTGTGGTCTGTTTGTACAGCATGTAGTGCAGTGAGGTCCTGGGCCATGACTGGGGCTCCTGGGTGCTGTGATAATACTACTACTGCTAACAGAAAGAGCCATTTCAGGATGTGTGACTCTTGCGGGGGGGCCAGATCTGGCTGTCCATTCTAGGCAGTAGGAGCTCTGTGTCCACATAGTAGCACTCTCCTTAAATTCCTTGCTCTGCTCGCCACTTACAGGTGCAATACCTGTGCTGTGTCAGATCAACCTCCTTATCTTCCCTGCTAATGGTCCCCCCTCCCCTCCTCCCTCCCCCATCACTGTGCAGAGAGACAGCTTAATCCTTCAGTGCTCACTGCATTTGTCTGTGCATTGTTCCCCTAACAGGTGTTTGTTTGGAGGGTTTCATTATATTATCGCACTGACATAAATTGGCGCACGGCAGACAAATTAATTTAATTGGTTTGTTCATTTAACTGACCTAATAATCATTAGATTTCCCCGCAGCATGTGTGTGATTTCTATTCATCTGACAGTTTGTTTCATGATCAGATATTTAGTTCAAAGTGTTTAAAAAGAGAGGCTGCATTTACAAATGCTCTGTGAGTTTATTGCAATTATCTGATTAATCTGGAGCCCTTTCATTTGTTTCCGTAGGTTTCACTCCCTCCTATCACCACGTTTGTATATTTCAGCTGGGAATATTCTTCAAAATTGTGAAAACAAATCAATCCTGTATAGGCTTAAAAAAATGATATTGACATGCACAACATCCTACCCCTCCCACCCCATGTTTTTCTTCAGTAGTTTGTTATGGCTGAAACGCATGGAGCATTTAACAGACGCTGCTGCATTTTAAAACAATCTTAGTCAAGAAGATTGGAAATCACAGTCTAAACATAGCCCTGAAAAAGAATGAAAGAGAAAGTCAACAGAGACTTTGAGATGGTGTTAAACATGGTGTGGTTCCCTTTAACCACAGAAAATAACCAAACTGCAGACTGTACGCTTGGGATTGACAGACCGACCCGTGTATGAATGAACGAGTGTTACATTTATACAGCACTTTTCATCCTGGGATCAAAAAACACTTTACAGACTCTGTGCAACTGAGCCAATGTGCAACCACTGAAGGCAACCACCCCGGGGCAGAATGCAACAGCTGCTTGTGCCAGCCCAACACACAGCACCAGCCAACTGTTGTGCCCATTTTTATTTAATTCGAGTGACGGGTGGGATTTGGGCATTATCCTCGGACCTGGATTCTGCTCTAACACCTGGTGCAAGCCCATTTACTTCAGTGGAGTCACTTTTGATTTACACCAATCTAAAAGAGAGCTGAATCAAGCCATTTGGAACTTGGACTCCAGGGGCCCCAGTGCTGCAGGGATGGAGAGACGGGCAATGTGGTAGTGACAAGACTTGAGGGATGGCGGGAGTCATGCTATGTGTCCCCAAGCTGGCTGATGTGTGTGGCACATGCAGCCGTGTATCTAGGGGACGTGCAGTTCTTTGGAAGAGAAGATCTGAAGGAGCTCAGCACCTAGGCATGTCTGGAAATAGGATAGGAAAATCCATTGGTGAGATATAGTCTGAGATAGGTGCCCAGGCAGAAATCTGAGCTCTGGTTCAGAGGTGGAAGGTGACCGCTATTACCACCATGTCATCTGTATCTCAGTATGCATTCTGTATAGGACCATGGAGACATTCTGTGATGCAGGCACAGCTGAGCTCAAAGGACCGTAAAGAGAGCAAATCCAGGCAAAGCTGGAGGAAGTGGGGTCATCTACAAAGCAAATGGATGAGCGGTGACGTGTGGACCATACTGTGTCCATTCCACTTTTCCCTATTGTCCTACTGGGCAATTTGAGAACTCTCCTGCATTTGAAGAGCAGAGCTGGTTCCCAACTGTAGCTCTCCCCAGTTGCACCCCGTTGAAATCACACTCTGGGCGCAAACACCTGTGGTCAGAGCCAGACCCGGTGCAAGGGGATTCGGTAACACTTAGACTTCACGGTGACAGGCACTTTATAGCTAGAGAGTGACATATCTAGCTCAGCAGAACATAAACAGTGGTGTCAATTACACACTGGGAGCTGGATTCTCCAGTGCCCTGTACCTCATGCAATCATTTACACCGGTGAAAGCGTGAGACATAACTATTCTGAGTTGGTAGCATTTTATACCCACATTGCCCTGGTGTAGATGGTGCAGGGCACTGGGGGGTCATGCCCAAGGCGTACCAGGTTTGGATGGCCAGGTTTCAATGGAAGTAAATGGTAATGTCATGAAACCTTCACCTGTTTGGCATAAAAGTTAAAGTGCAAAATGACAGAGCCAGGAGAGGAGCTGGTGACAAGTGGGAGGCATTGCATGTGACTTACCAGCCAGAGGCAGATGAGGGTATAGCAGGAAAAGCAGCTAATCCTAAAACAGCCCCCACCCCACAGCTCACATACAGACACGCTTTATCTTGCTCCCACATTAGTTGTCTTACTTGCTTCCTCTTTCTGCCCCCTTATGTTTCTTCTGCCCCCTCAGCGGATGCTAAGTTACATTAATTTCTCACTCACCCATTTTCTGATCAGGTTAAATCTGCCATGCAGTTTTGGCCCATAATCTCTGCCAATCAATGGGAGGTTCTATAATACATTCACCCAGGATGTTTCCTATAGCTCTGGTCTGAGCTTAAGAACCTTGCAGTCAGGAGTCACTGCGGGAAAGCAGTCTCACTGCCTGTGTGCCAGCTTCATTAATGAGCAGATCTCCAAGGTGAAATAAAAAAGTGCATTACAAGTAAAATGCTGTGTTGCTCTCCTTTACCTCCTGCAGTCACTGGAGACCTTTGTGGTCAATGCGCAAGATGGATCCTCTCCCTTTTAATTAGCATTTAAAAGTATTTTATTCCCCACACAATAATATGGAGCTTTCCATCTCCCAGGTTGCTCCTTGAAGTGATTTACAATTTGGAAACATCATCAGGTTTGCTGCAGCCTCACAGACTGGTACTAAAACTAACCCTCGCCCCGTGCATCTGGTGCATTAGTCTCTGCAAAGAATATCTCAGGACTTTATTACAGTAGGCTATCTCCCATGCCAGAATGTTTCTGACCTTATGAGCAGGACTTTGCCCTTTCACATCAGTGAATGGTCTGTCCAAAACAACAAAAATATTAAAAAGGAGAAGAAACTTATCATCTAGAAAATCCTGGGATGCATGAGATCTGAGTTCAGTTCTGAGCTCCCCAACAGACTAAGTGACCATGGGCAAATCACTTGACCTCTGTGTGCCTCAGTTCCCAATCTTCTTGTTAGTTGTTGTATCCTCTTCTCTCACCTTTTTCCTTGCTTGTTTTTTACACTCTAAGCAATTCAGGACAGGGACTTTCTCTTCTTCTGTGTATGTACAGCACCTAGCACTGTGAGCTCCTCATGCTTATTGCAGACCCTAGGCACTGCTGTGATACAAATAAATACATTAATAACAATAATTCAGAAATAATACCTGCAGTTTCCCAGCCCAGCAGCACTGCAAATTTGGGAAGACATCTCCCCAGATGATCCATTTCTTGACTGAAAAATAGCAAGAGACAGTGATTCCAAAAAAACGTAACTCATCCAGGAACCTTTGCCCCTTGGCATTTGGCAGGAATTAAACTGAAAAACTGCTTTCAGGCTTGATCCCACAGGTGCTAAGTACTCCCTACTTCCATTGATAGCTGTTCTGTATCTATTAGGGTCAGAAAAAAGTACTTCAGAACTGCAATGGTTCTCATCCTTCCAGGGACCTTTGCAACTGCAGTGAACTTGGGAAAGCTCCATCGTTCTCATCTCAGCCTTTGGCTATGTGTCTTTCTTTTCCTTGCAATAAAATGTCTTAGTTATGCCATGCAGCTGCTGTCTGATACGAGAGAGATTGTTTTTCAATATCATCTAACGAGCATCCCACCAAACAGCCCTTGCAAAGAACAAAATTGTATTGGCTCTTTCTGTTAATTCTTTCCCCATTTAACTTTCAGTAGGTGATCACTGGTTGATTTCTGCATTTATCAATGCCATCATCAAACAAAGTATAAGCCCACATGTACCTAGCAATGGGTGAACCTTGGAAAGTTTAGAAGTTTGTTTCAGAAAAGCATGTTGGACACACTGATGACCTGACTATTTTTGGTCTAGAAGTCAGTCTGAGGAACATTCTGCATGCTTTTTCTAGTGCTTCTTGGTGTGGGCCTACTTAGCAATCTCATTCCCACCCAGTGTGGTATGTGGAAGTCAGTCTGAAGAACATTTTGCATTTTGGGATTGAATGACCGTATGCTAAGTGAATAGGCCTTATTTGTTATGTCAGTAGATCCTCATGTAGTATCTGACAGTATCTAGCCTGGTGGTGTGCTAAGCTTCCTGCTGCTATCAGTTTATCACTCCCACAAACTGTGCACAGAGCAAATCTATACAAAACCGCACTCAGATGATTGTTACCTCATTCCGTACCACCCCTTTTCTTGTTTGTTTGTTTCATCCACCTGTTACATTTGCATTTTGATTGTAAGTTATTGCATGAGGCCTAGCGCAGTGGAGCACTGATCTGACTGAGGCCTCTAGGCACGGCTGTAATGTCAATAAATAAATAAAAGAATAATAAGGATGATTGCCGAAAAGAAGGAAGCAAAGAAGTTACTTTTGAAAAGCCAACCCTGTCCTGATAAGATCTCCTAACATATCAAGAAAGTATGGAACTCACTCATGGGATTATGTTCAAAAGTTATTCTCAGTTTATTTACTATTGAACATTTTCCTTCTTTTTTCTGAATGCAGATGTTTGGCTCTTCCCTTTCCAAGATGACCTGGAAGTACAGAAGTTGGAAATATAGTCTCCTACTTTTCTACTAATGGTTAAGGGTCAGTGTGATGGGGCATCCAGGCAAGGAGGCGGTTAATGAGGGCCTGTGGCCCCAATTGGCCTCACCCTGCTACACCTGCATCAGATGTCTAGGGTGGAGACGGACGTTAAGGAAAAAGCCCAGCTCAGGTGGGGGCTCACCAGGAAGGAGAGCAGAGCGCTACTTCTCTCTCGGTGAGGGAAACCTGATTTTAGCTAAGTGTGTGAGACAGCTTGCTGCCCACATGAGCCTCCAGGTGGAGGAGATGACTAGGCCCAGAAACACTGACTAAGTACTACGAGGACTGTCTGTCTGAAGATAAGCCTTGTGTTGGGGTCCTGCTGAAGACTCCTCAGATGACCCTGTCTTTGAGTTCATAGTATTCCTTTATTTTGAGACTTCAATACCCTGGAAGGGGTGGGACTCAAGTGTGTATTAGCTCGAGGGCTAAAGCATCACTGCATTGGACTAGTAACAGGTGGCAACTGACAATCAAAGACCCCATGACTGCATGAGTAGTGCCCTGTTGGGCCAGAAGAGAGTACCATGGAAGCAGGCTCTGTCACAGCCAGATTCTGACATCCTTATGCTGAGTGCTGCATTACTCTGCAATGTAACATACCCCTCAGCATGAGTAAGGGGGTTAGAATCTAGATCTAAGCAATGCTGTTTACCTGCATGGTTAGACGCTGCTGAATTTGGGATGTGTAGGGAGCTGTCACTGGGGCATGGTGTTGATTTATAATTTCAAAACTACTATATATAATAATTCTTAAAAATGTAAAAAACATTTTCAAGCCTCAAAATTATTTATGTTTGGTTCAGCTCTGAGTATTGGGTGAAAGTCCATCAAAATGGTTCTTGGTCCTACAATCAACTGTCTCTGAGTATAACCTTCTACTGACCTGAGTGAACTTCTCCCCCCACCCCAAAATCTTACCAGTTGTCATTTATTAATCACATGTCTCCAGTCCAGAGCTTGAGAACTTTAAAAGGCCAGAGAGTTGTTAGTAAACATAACAATTTTCTCTCTTCTTAAAAACGAATTTCGAAGGTACTCAAGTAATACCATGATCCTCTCTTTCTGAGCTGCCTGTAGATAGAATTTGGCTGTGTGAACTAGCATTTTCCACATCTGCATGGTATTAAATATTGTATCCAAGTGTTCTTTCACTTATCTAAAAAAACTCTTCAGTATTTACCTGTAGTACAGATCAAATCGGATGCACCCATTTATAAGAAGCTGGGATACATTTCTAGCCACAAATGGGCCACATGTTTCTTTAGCCAGTCTGTCTGTGAATTTCTAAAGTACTGTAGTATCTAAGTACCATCTACAAGAATCACTGTAGTATCTAGGCACAAGAATTAAAAGGAACAATTTTCTGGAACTCCGCACCACGCCAAATTGCCTCTGCCTAATCTTTATTACATTCATTGGGGAACCTGGTTTATTTCAGATTAGTCACATCTGTCAAGACCCTGTTCATGATCTGAAATGTAAAAAATAAACAAAATCAGGTTCCTTGATCATTAATTATATCATTGGGATATGATTAACCTTGGAGAAAGATGTGATCCTTGAACCACATTCTTGGTATGGGACTATGTCTGGATGGTGAGTTACATAATCTCCAATAAATGGACTCCATTTGTAGCCCAATTAGACTGCTCCAGCAGACCCATGAAGTTGATTGCAGTATTATGAAAAGGTCTTTTCATTAGCCAGAATGCCACAAAGGGAGCTCTTTCCCAGTCCTCTTTAGGATTTGTTAACCATATTTCCTTACAAGTCCAACAGAGGCTTATTTTGATGCACCAATCAGTTTCACATCTTCCATCCCCTTCTGCACTCCTATGCCACACACACACACACACACACACACGGTGCTAACACATTTTAGCAATCTCATTCCCACCCAGCGTGGTACGTGGAAGTTTATCTGATGTATGCCTTATTAGGTGAGTGGTATATGTTTAGGAATAACCATACTCTATCTTCATCTGTACCTGTTAGGGATAAACAGATATCCTGACATGCTCTGTCACTTACATAACCTGTGTCTGCACATTGTATCTGTGGTACATGGCTGCAGGCACACCAGGCACATGCTATGCCAGGCAGGCTTTGGCTTAAACCAGGTTCTGCAGTCATACGTGATTTAGAAATGCTGACACAGACAGGTATGTAGGCAGACGAGGCTGGAGGTCTATCCCATAGCCTGTATACTAATAAAGTAATGAGCCCTTCATCAGCAATATCTTCCTCTACTTTATCCCAGGCTGTTGCAATGGGCCTGCTATTCATATTGTAGCATTGAGGACAACAATAATCATTTCCCATTAGGACTGAGGACACAGTCTGAAAAAGCTTGAGACAGAATAAACCGAACACAAATCTCTCAACAACTGTCTATTTGGGTTATTGCTGTCAGTTCGTCTCCGGTTCAGAAGTGACTAAGAAACCCTGGCCAGAGAGAAGTAAAGAGCAAAAGTCCTGTTGACTTCACTGAGCCAGGATTTCCCATGTGGTGCATGGCAGTGTCATTAAAGAATACGGGATAGGGTATAATATGCAGCCTCTAGCCCTTTCCTCCTCCCGCAAACCATGGGCAGAAAGGTCCTAGTGACCCTGGTCTGGGGTCGCTATCCAGCTAGCCAATACACACAGCACTTTTGAACCTGAAGGAAAATAATTGTAATGGTCCTGACAAAGGATCACACAAGTGCCTTCAGTGCTACTGTTCTCACAGGTTTCAGGGTAGCAGCCGTGTTAGTCTGTATCCTCAAAAAGAACAGGAGTACTTGTGGCACCTTAGAGACTAACAAATTTATTAGCGCATAAGCTTTCGTGGGCTACAACCCACTTCTTCGGATGCATATGTTCTCACAGTATGCAGAGGAAGCATGGTACAGTGGCTAGAGCCTGGGAAGGAAAAAAATTGGGTTCTGGTCTCATCTCTACTACTGACTTCTTGTGTGACCTTAGGTAAGTCACTTAATGTTCCAGGCCTCAGTTTCCCTCTCTTTATCGCTCAGATAATAATATTTCACAGTTGTGAATAACTCATCCGTGTTTTTAAAGACCTTTGAGATTATTGAATGGAATGTGCTCCAGGAGGGAAGAGGAAAAAACCCCACCGTTCCTGTTTTCTCACTAAATAGAAATGGAACATACATCACTGAAAAAATGTGAGGCTGGTCAGAATGATTTCACTGAACCCAATCATCTGAACCGTCCCATCACTTACATTAAATTATAACTTTCTCTCAGCACACCAAACTGGTGTCTAACCTCCTTTGGCAGAAATGACAATGCAAATAAAAATAGAATGCATTTAAAAAAATCTACAGCAGATTGTCATGGCGATAAATAATTGTATCGCATTGCCATGGCAACTCTAGCTGTAAGAAAGGGACGGGCCTATCTGAAACTGAGCTAAATTTAGATGTTGAAAAAGTATTAAAAATATTTTCAAATACTCTGTCAGTTCTTTTTAAGGTTCGATAGGAATAAAAATGTAAAAGCCTTCATCTTCATTCATGTTTCCACATTGTCTCCATAGTCCAAACAGGTTTTAATGACTAAAAGGAAAAAAAAAAATCTCCTCATTCGATTTTAAAATCTTTAGACTGCTTCAGGGTGAAATACCCCTGCATAAAATGTTTTTGTTTTTCAAATAATCTTCAAACTTGAAATTTTAAAAATCTCCTGATTTGAATGTTTCGTTTTGTTTAATTTAAAAATAGATTGGAAGCTGTTTGGGGCAGGGACTGTCTTTTTGTTCTGCGTTTGTATGGCGCTGAACATAAAGGGGACTTGGTCCATCATTCGTGTTCCTAAGTTCTCTCACAATACAAATAAATAACAACAAAGACATCTTTGGTCTCAATGCTCCAGTTGTTAAATAACCCAGATGAGCCAGATTGGGACTCAGTCACAATGATTTATTGTCACTCAGCAGTTACTCATCCAATTCATCCCAGGGACTAATGGGAAGGGATCTGCCTAAAGGTTGGCAGGGAAGGAGTTAACCTGGCCAGTGGGAGGACTGAAGATGCCAGTCCCCGAGTATAGGGATTTGGAGGGAGTGGTTTAACAAGACTGGACCAGCTGTGTGAAATTAATTCTTTCCCTCTTAGCCCACAAGAAGACGGCTGTGCCTGCTGGGAACTCACTCAAAACAGGGAGAGGGTTTCTAGAACGACCAGAGCTAAGTAGTGAAAGGTGGTTCCTGTCTAGAACTTGGCTAGATTTAGTCCCACTTTGGGCCTCTGCTCTAAATAGGACTGAAGTGAGATGTGTCTCATTCCTTTCTGTTACCTTTTGGCTGAGGGAAGCCTTGTTGTTTCTGGCCCCTGAAGAGACAGACCAGTTTTTCCATTTACCTTTCTGCGTTACAATACAGCTCACTCCAATTTACATACCACCTAGCTGGGCAGAATATTTTTCTGCTCCTGGTAACCCGCCAGCTGCCACACACTTATATTGGCAGAATGCCCCTGTCTTGCAGGTTCTTCTCATCCCTCTGAGTTTCTCAAGAGGACAGGAAGCAGCTCAAAATATTTCACTTGTGCTGAAAAGCCTTGAACTCCAGTGATTCCTCACCTTTTAATATCAGGAAATGGGGCCCTCTTCCAGGAACACCTTGCTTGTGGGTGTATGGAAAGTTGCCAGCTGTAAGTATTCAATAAATATGAGTCAGGTCCCCCAAAAATCATGACTTTGTCTTAAAAATTATAAATTTTGTGTTTGTTTTATTTGCCTTCTGCTGTTTGAGCCTTTGGGATTTGCGTTGCCAAGCTTTTCCTAACACTCATGAGGGCTAGAGAATTACCTTTTTTTTTGGGGGGGGGGGAAAGAAGGTTGTTAAGCAGAAGCTTAGATTCTCATGTAATCACATGACTCCAGGAACTAGAGCTTTATGAAAAATAAGTTATAATGAAACTCATTATAAAATCCTGAGAGCTGGCAACCCTGTTCCACTCTCCTCTTTGGACCCTATAGAATCCCTCCATTTGAGCTGTACATGATTGGAGTTCTGTGGGGTAGCCTGCTGTCTGGAGTATTCTCCCCTCCTGAGATGGCATGATAGTCTTTAACAATGCTGGTAGTAGCATTAATTTAGGCTGTGTGCTTGCACTCCCTTCAAAGATGGGGAGGGAGTTTGCACAGTTGTGCAATGTCTGCTCAATGGCTCTCATTCACTATCTTTCTTTTCTACAATAGGGCATGGCATAGCTAGAATTTCTTTTCCAGTCCTGTTTCCAGTGATGTCCAAGAAGTTATTCCACTGACTTCAATGGGAGCAAGAAAGTATATTTACTTATTTTACAGAAGCAAGTGGATTAAATTAGGTGTTCTTTAAGAAGCTATATCTGCAAAATAATATATTGAACATTCCATTATAGCTCTTATTTATTTCACTGTCAGGTAATGACACAGAGGGTTAATGGCATAACTAGTTATATTCGCTAGAGCAGGGGTCGGCAACCTCTGACACATGGCTCACCAGAGTTAGCACCATGGTGGGCCAGGCCAGTTTATTTACCTGCTGATGTGGCAGGTTCGGCCGATCGCGTCCCCCACTGGCCGCGGTTCGCCGTCCCAGGCCAATAAGGGCGGCGGGAAGCGGCGCGGGCGAGGTATGTGCTGGCCGCGGCTTCCCGTCGCCCCTATTGGCCTGGGATGGTGAACCACGGCCAGTGGGGGCCGCGATCGGCCGAACCTGCCACGTCAGCAGGTAAATAAAACTGGCCCGGCTCGCCAGGGTGCTTACCCTGGCGAGCCACGTGCCAAAGGTTGCCGACCTCTGAGCTAGAGTAATAGCTATTTTCCACAAGCAAAACTAAGTTTCCTAAAAGGTACTTTAAAAAAACCCTGTATAATATCCAAAGTTGTTTACAGTGTTGGTGTAGCCATATTGGTCCCAAGATATGGGTAAGGTAATATCTTTTATTGGACCAACTTCTGTGGGTGAGAGAGACAAGCTTTCAGGGTCCAAAGAGAAGAGCTTGTCCCTCTAATATCCAATGTATCATGAAGAAATACAAATCACAAACGAGAATCATTTTATCCCTTGACAATCATGCTATACTTTTCTCATTGACTTCAGCCAATGACAAATAAATAGCAGTGTTTTAGAAAACAGGACTATAGCCCATTAGCAGACATCTTAAATAATCCTAAATTGCCTAATTTCACTGAGGAGAAAATAGATTTCGTTGCTCCAGTCAGCACATGGGGAGTTGTCTGGCAAAATGGGAGGAAAGCATTTTAAGACTATTTAAAACATCAGTTTCTGTAATTATGGAAGTCCTATTCCTTGTGCACCTGGAAAACTTACTGAGGTCAATAGGAAGGCAGGAAATACAGACTCAGATTTGAAGTAGAAGGATGGCCTTGTGGTTAAGGCCCTGGACTTTGATTTGGCAATCTGGGTGTAATTTCTAGCTTCACCACATACTTTCTGTGTGATGTCAGAAGAGTCACATGCAAATCGATTTGTGCCTCAATTCCCTATATGTAAAATGGGGGGAATATTTCTTTTCTCCTACTCTTGGTCTATTTTATCTATCTAAATCTAAGTTCTTCAGGGTGGGGACTGTGTTTGTACAGCACCTAGCAAAATACAGCGCCAATCTCAGCGGAACCCTTTATCACTCTCAAAGTACAATGAGACTTCTGTAGTTCTATTAATTAACTCTGTCACTGTTATTTTCTCCACTAGGTTCCTGTTTACCCTTGGCTGAAATATCGTTACATTTCAGCCAGACTTGATTATAATTAATGGAATCTGGGGCTTGTTACTGAGTGCATATTTGGCGGCTGCCGACAGACAGACAGCAATGTCTCAGCCTGCGACTCCATCAGTGTAACTGGAAAGTGCTGGATTTCACATCTCTGCTGCTCAGCAGATGTTTGCTCATTCTCTTTTCTGCTGCCTGCTCTGCACGCAGTCACAGGAGTTACACATTCTACAGTATAGTATGTATGAAAAAAATGCCTTATTCTTGGGTGTGGTTGCTACTTAATACACTTGCTGTTTAACGGCAGGGATTCCATTCCAGATGAGGGTTGCTTTTTGCCTTTCTCTGCTTTTCTTTTATTAACGAACAGGGTCATATGCTGTGTGAGTTAGATCCTACATTCCAAACAATGAAGTCCCACCCTGTAAGTGAAACGATCATAGAAACTTATTGGAACAGAATTGCAAAAACATGGGGGGAGGGTGCGGGGGGAGCGTGGAATGTTTTTTTTTTCTGCGGGACAATTCTGAATTTTGTGAGCAAGACAGAAGAATGATCTTGCCACATCTGCGACAACTATAAAAAAGGACTTAATATGGGGGGGAGGGAGAAAGAAATCCATTGTTCAGTGAACAACACCTATGATATATGGAATATGAAGGCTCGAATATTCCTTTGATTACATTAGCACTAATGTCACCAAGGGCAGAATTTGTCCAGATGCCTTTGTTTAGAATTTAAAATATTTAGACCACTGCAAAGCAAAAGTCTGTATCTCCCAAGGTTTATTGTGAACTGACATTTTGGATACAGAGTCTAAATTAGGCATTAGAAAGCACAGTTCCCTTTTTTTCTGTTATAAACAGAAATTATCTCATGGAAATATTTAACTTTAAATGGGATCTCATCTAATTTTCTGCTGTGTTTATAATAGCCTGTAAAATATGAATGAGCACAACAGATATAACTCCATGCGTTTATTGAATAGTGCTGGGTTAGCCGACTGGATAAAGAACCAAAAGTTCTGATGCTTCTCTCGCCTTTTTCTGAATGATCCAAATCCCCGAGGCAAACAATATTTGGCGGGAAAACTCTAGAGATCATCTTTTCTTACTGAATGGCAGTGTTTCTGCTCTTGGGCTTGGCTACAACAAGGAGAGTCAGAAGCCACTTGTGAACATGAAAATTAGATCAGGAAATTATTTTTCTCCTCATTAAATAGGTTGATGAAAATGATTTTCCCCCTGTTTTCAGGTTTTCATCAAAAAAACGTAATTGCCCAAACTGAAATATTTGGTTTCAAATTGAAAAACTTTGGTTTTCTGGTTTCACAAAAACCCAAACTTTTTCCCCCAAAAAATTTCTGTTTAATCAAAAAACCATTTTCAATTAAAAAGAAATTATGGGAAGTTTATGACCTGCTTTAAATGAAAACTATTTTTTAAAGTTATCTGAACATTTTTGAGCCTTAAAAAAAGGATTGATTTGATTTTTTTTGCAAAAGTTTGTTTTTGGCTTTTATTTGATCTGAACCAGTAGCTTTGCCATCTCTAATTCTTAGTCAAGTGAATGTGGCAGCGTATAGGACCCTCACTGGAATCAATGTGAATTCAGTGTGAATTACTTAGATTACTCTCTGGGGCAGGAACCATCTTTCTGTTCTGTGTCTGTACAGCACCTAGCACAATGGAGACCTGGCCCCTGACTGGGGCTCCTGAGTGCTACTGCAATGCAAATAATAAAAATTTTAATTGTTAATTAATAAATTCTACAGAATAAGTGCTTGCAGAATTTGGTCCCAAATGAGGTAGCCTCTTATTTGAATAAAAATTTCTCACTTAAATAAGTCAATGAGCACTGAAAGAAGTGGTGCTGTACCAGATATACACAAAGTAGGTCCTTGGTGCAAATATTAGATCTAGTAGCAGGGACACTTTCTGAAGCACCATAGATCCAGCAGATTCAATTGAAAGATCAGCTCTAGAATTATACAAAGGTTTATGTGAACCATGAATATATGCTAGCTGTTCACCAATTGAATTGAAATGGAAGACGTGTGTTTATAATAACTGTATCAGACTTTCATATTATAAACTCTGCTGGTAGATACTACTGAATTATACTGAGGCCAGATTTTGCTTTACGTATTCTCACTAAATTCACTGAAGTTGCGCAGATTTAACTAGGAGAATATAGCAAGGATATTTTCCCTACAAATTAGTATCTAGGATCCATAGTTTGAGTTATGAATCCAACCCCAGGAAAAAAAATCTTAGTCACTGAACCTTGAGTCAGTGAATTATCAAAATTGAGATTTAACCTCCTTCTCTTGCCCATTCCCTTGGTAGGTAAAGAAGTATGACAATAAATTTTGGAGACATCCCATACACAGCTATGGGGATTGAAAATGCAACAGGAGTGGGTACCAGTTAGAAACTCTGAGACTATACAGAATATTAAGGGGTGTGCGTGTGCGTGTGTGTGTGATTTATACTTGTATATCTGAGATGGGAATCAGCCCTGTTTTTATTCAGGTAAAACTCCCATTATGCCTGGTGGAAACTTTTGCCTATGTGAGGAATACACAGACTTCCAGAGACTTTGAAGAAAACTATTAGTGAATATAACTTGTGTTCCATTTTAGTGGATTTTCACAGGGAAAAAAAAATCTAATATTTAAAGATACATTTGGTTTCTTTCCTGGGTAATAAAGGGAATTACAAATCTACTGTTTGACTGAAAACAATGGAAAGCAGTAGTTTACTGAGAAATTTATTGGTTTTAGATGTTTTTAAAACAACTGTTCCTTTATGAAAATAGCTTCCCCTGAAGACAGAGAGACTATAATGGATACCAGGAAACTACTTGAGAATTGTTTGACACTTCTTCATAAAATGTATAGCCAAACAGAAACAAAATTCCATTGGTCGATGGCAAAATTGTTCCTCTAATTGCAATATTCACTTTCTTATTTGAACATTTTCCCTACTCCATTCTAGGAGTTTCCATTCTAGTTTCTAGACAGTATTTGGTCCTGCCATGCGGGCAGGGGACTGGACTCGATGACCTCTCGAGGTCCCTTCCAGTCCTATAATCTATGAATCTATTAATTTCTTCACACACCTTTCTTCTGAGACAGCACAACTATTGATTAACGTACATATTTATTGAAAATACTTTGCCAGACTACAACAAATGTCTAATTTAGCATGCAGGCAAGTTTCTGTATTTACAGTTGTATTTAGTCTTTTTTTAATATCATTTTTTTCAAACAGGAAATAAACGAGATAATCTAAATAATCTAATAGACATCTGAAGAACTACATAGAAGAAGAACAGGTAAGTTGACTGTTAGACATCCTTCTCAATTGTTTATGTTGATTAGCATTTTGTAATTCTTTTTAGGATTATAACATGGAATTTATAAATGAATGAAGTTATATTCTCCCGATAGATAAATAGAGATCAATTCATTTTCTGTTCTAAAAAGAGTATATCCAGTATTTTGTTATATTTTTAATCCTCTAATGAAAATTTGGTTAGACCCTTGTGTTTGTCTGGTTAGTAAAATAAATTATATATATATATTAACATAGGCAGGAATTGCAGTCTCTTTATAGCTACAAAAATGCTGAATATTGACAGATGCACTTTGAAACTTACAAAACATTATGATCAAACCATTTAAATATCTGTATCTCCCAGCATAGAATTCATATTTAAAAAACAAATAAATACCGTTGCAGGGACGTTTTACAAGTGAGCCGAGGTGCATTCTGTACCATTATTTTAAAAGAGAAAGAAAGAAAAGACTCATCTGAATGTTTGAAAGCATTTTTAGTAAGATCCTAGTTGGGTGTGGAATTTCATTGTCTTTAAATAGACACTTCTGTTAAATTTCTGTTTTTAAAAAATAGGTGAAATCCTGGCTTCATTGAGTCAATGGCAAAATGCACTTTGTTCTCACTGGGGCTAGGATTTGCCTCGTATGTTTTCATTTAGGCTGCTACTGCTATGGTAACAAGGCTTCACGTTTCCCATGTGCTTCTTGTATATAGGTGACACTCCCAGCTCTTTCGGAGGTTCTCTGTTCTCACACTTAGATGTGCAACTACTGCACATTTCCTCCCCTCATCATAATCCTCATTCTAATCAGCCTTTGTAACTATATCTCCGATATCAAACTTAAAATGCTTGGCTCCTCGTACGCTTTCCTGTTATAAAGAAGACAAAGAGCATTCTAACAATGGAACGGAGTGCTCTGTGTGCTACCGTTTGGGAGATATGGATTTCATTCTGTTCTCTCCTGCTTGCTCTCTCCTGGTATTGTGCCCATCATCGTGGTGTCTGAGCACTGAGGATCTAGCCAGTTAAGGAGCAGTATTGATGAGCTCTGTATGGAGTATTGTCCGGTCCTCCTTTGTAAGAAGAGCAATGTGCAAAATACCAATCCTGAACAGTAAGGTGTGTAAAGCAAGTGCAAATTAGAAGATCTCAGGGCTCCAAAAAGGACTTAGACCATTCCAGGAGGGGCAAACTGGTCCCATTAGCATTCAGCTCCACCCTTAAAAAGATTCAGATATGACAGCCTCCTGATAAAGGAAGACTGCACAGAACCCCATCACATGCAGTATGGCTACTCCGTCCACAGGCTAGTTACTTCTGCACCTTGGAAAGACACCTCAAGTGTTCTATTACCTATTCTCTATAGAGAATCTATGGTGCTGTCCATGATCCATGCACCACAGGCTTACCGTCCTTAGTGAGATCAAGGCACCACTGTGATCCTTCCAATACGTGAGGAAAGATGCCCAGATTATTGCTTATTAGTGAAATTGTAAAAAGGAGTAAGTGTAAAAGAGAATTGCTGTCCTCCCCAGAGCCAAACGCGAGGGCATCTGGATAATCTCATAACTGACCAGGGCTCACCACAGCTTAACGAGAGGGGAGAATATCTTGTGGGAAGAGGCAAGAGAAGATTGCAACAAACAGATTTCAGGCACCCAAACGTGGTTTCAGTGGTGAAGGTTGCTATGTTACTGCTGAAGTTTGTTGTTTCAGTGCAACATCTTTAAATTTCTGAGCATCCTAGTCTACAGAGGCAGCTGTTGTTGTGAGAGGAAGAGTTGCGGCAGCATGTTCCAGCAGAGGTGCACACACAGACACACACCATGCTCTCTCACAGAGAGATGTCCTTCGTTTCTTTCATCTAAAACAAATCAGACGGAAAGACAGGGAGGTTGCTCTTATAAATACACTGCAGCCCCCAGGCTCCGGGAAAGCATGTCACCAATTGTGGGTGCTGTTGTCAGAAAACGGATTTAAAAAGATGTGGCCACTGGACTCATAAAAAGACTGATTTCAAATTTCAATTTCATTGGGCTAATGCCCCAGTCTTAAAAAGCCACCTTCCCTCCTGTTATCACTGAGAAATGACTGTAGAGAAAGTGGGGAGATCTATGCTATAACACAAGATGGATTCTAACTGATTATATCTATATGAAAGCCATGTGAAGAAGCAAAATATGTTAAACGACCCTGGTGCAGCAAGTGACAAGTAATCTATAACGGATCCCTGAGACGAAGCAGACACCGTAAGATAAGGTCTGAGCTCAATGGCACTCTGCTTTCTAGTTGTGCTAATACAATCATTCTGTACACACTTCCAGTTGCTTTTTTTAAAAACATTTACGTAATGGCTTTGCCAGCTCCCATGATGACGTGAAGCAAGTGCATACTCTGAGGCAGAGTAGCCTTAGGGTCAGAGCACAGGGTTTTTGTCCCAGCTCTGCAAAGCACTTGGGCCTACGCAGTGAGCTCTGTGTGGGCAGAGCCCTATTGACTCCTGCTATTTCCCAGCCTAATTTATTTACCATACTAACGCCAGTCCTAGTTACTGTGATCAGAGGTGTCAGAATCAACAACAATACTGCATACAAGCAGGGGCTTGCAAAAAATCTCAGCTCAGACATCACTGTGCCCAATCCTGTAGCTAGAAGACAGTTCCAGCTCTGACCCTTCCTCTCTCTGCCCTGTCCTCAGCACACTGTCTCCTCCCATACCTGCTTACTGTCTGTACTCTCAGCGGGGAAGCCAATCAGCCTGAAGTCACATGGCCCTCATTGTTCTCAGTATTGAGCACACAGCAGTTCAAGTGGGCCTGGCTGCTGATCCTCGTTTTGCCCAGCTGCTCTGCAACATAAAGGTTTTGTCTGTACTGGCAAAAATGGGACCCATGACTTGCAATGGGTGCAGCTCCCAGAGCGGGAATAACACTGGTTCTTTGGTAGATGGTTATCGGCGCTTGTGTGATGGGTTTCAGAGTAGCAGCCGTGTTAGTCTGTATCCACAAAAAGAACAGGAGTGTAGCCAGTTCTTGTGGGGTCCTTTGGGCCTGATTCTTAGTCCTACAGTAAGGTCTCTTTACATTACTCTGGCTGCATGAAATGGCCCCTGAAAATACACCCTGCACATAGAATTTCCCTGGCATAGGGGCAGATCAGGGGCCAGAGTGCATTGTACAGAGGCTATTCTCTGCTTCCCTGAGCCCGTAGGTGGGCCATGAGAACCAAAGCAAAAGTTAGAGCACCCATTGGGTTACTCTAACTTACCCCAGGAGCCAGACTAGCTCCTGCACAACTCAGAACACAGGAGTGCAAAGGTGGCTTAAAGCTACCTTTTCTCTTTCACCCCACCCCCCACCCTCAGGCCCTGTCTAGATGACAGGAACAAAGTAACTGAGACTAAGAGTCTCCATGTTTCGTCCATTTTACGGAGAGTTTCTATCAAGCACTCAGCTCTGTAATTCATAGCATACGTTTTATAACGTTATATAATGTTTTCCCATAACAGTAATATTAAAACAGAATAGTTATATAAAGTTCACCTTTATAGTCCATAGTCCAGCCTCAGGCATGCCCAGTACAGCTTCTAATAGCATTTGAAACATCAAGGGCCAAATCATACTCACATGCAAAATTCCCCCTGACTGCAGTAACTGGCAGCTTAAAGTGAGCCCTACAACTACCCTGTAAAACCAGTTCTCAGAAGCAAGAAATTAAGGTCTGAAATACTTTTTTATTTTTTTTAGACTCGGTTCCCTTATTTATTGGTTAAATTTAAAACACCCATTAGGATGATACTTCGTTCCAAAGGGGCTGTAGTTGACAGTTGTAACCATTTGCTTAATTGACTGAAACACCAATTTGGTGTGTGAAAAGCATTCAGTGAAATTTATAGTTCCTTCCTGGAATTCATGTTTCGCATGAATTTGTCAAGGAGATGCATACCTGGAAGCTTGTCTCAATACCCTCCAAAGCAAAATAATATTAAAAAAACTCAACCATATTTACATTTGATCTCTTAGGAGAAAAGCTTTGAAACTGCTAAAGCAAAAATCCTTCCCTTTTGTTTTAAGCATATTGCTATATTTAGCATTAAAATTTGTATACTCCATCGTTACCAGACTACTGCTTTCATTTCCTTGTAGCTAAGAATACAAGCTTGGATGATTTTATCAGACAATAATGGTATTTATCAAAGCAACACCAATGCAATAATATACTACCCTGTCATTAATGTAAATAGCAAAAATGTAATAGCACACACACAAAAAAGCTGTTTCATGACTCAATGGTATAGTGCAGTAAATTGGTGTAAAATAAACAGTGGCTATTTATAGCTTAGAACAGGCTGTCTGCAGGCATTGTAGCTGTTTTTTCTCCCCTCTTTGCTCTGGATGAATGGGGGTTTTCAATCAAGATCCAGGTTTTTTTTAAATAAAATCCACCCCAAGTTTTTTACTGAACTCTGAGATCGTCCATATGTCATGAGCAAAATATGTGCAGCTCTAAAACCTGGAAAGGAGTTTTATTTTGGTTGGATCAGGACCTTTAGCTCTTAACTAAAATATGTAGGATCTATACAGCAAGCACAGATGTACAGTAAGTGGCTGTGAGAGACACATCTCTGGTTCTTTCTTTCTTGTTGATCAGTTGTCAAACAGTAAATACAGTAGTTGGGACAGGCTGGCACCTGGCTGACCTCGTTCTTCATCCTTGAGACAGATAAAGCTGACAGAGAAATTATAATGTTTGCAAGGACTCAGTCACTAAGAAACGTGAGGATTTGTTGTCTGGGTTTTATTTTTTCAGTGCTTGAAAATTTTGATTAGCTCCTCTAGCTATGAGCTCCCTGTTCAAGAGAGACACACTCAAGCTACAGTGAAAATGATTTCCATGCCTTTAATGCTCGTATCGGATGTGGGTGGTCCCTCCAAAGGGAATGTGCATGATCAAGTTCAAGTATTATCTAGCTGCCTCTCAAGTTAAACAAAGCTGGAGACCTCTATTGTTTTTGTTTTGTTTTGGTTTGTTTTGCAGACAAATGACTGAGTGAGCCTGTGATCAAAAACTTACAGAAGAAATTGATTTCTTCCAAAATAAATGTCCCTAAATTTAAATGGGGTGCTTTACTACCCGTGCTAGAGTAAAAACTCCTTTGAAATAATAAAGTGTTAATAAATGTAACGATTCCTCTGAAATACACAGTTTTACTTCTATGAGTCAGTTCTTTGCAGCTTCCTGTACGTGGTTCACATGATACAAAGTTCCTAGCTATCAACTCATCAAACTCAAATATAAAGAAATCATCTAAGACTGGGCAAATAGGAGAATACTGATTTTGCTGTCTAAAGATCCAGGCAACAAGGGAAACTTTCTCACACAGCTGAGCCCGATTCTGAACTTTCTGTCACTGATGTGAATCAAAAGTAATTTCACTGAAGTTAATAGTTGTGCTGGTTTACAAGGGATGCGGTCTATTTAAACATTACACGTCCGTCTGATTTTTTACTATTGTTAAAAGTAACACCCAAGTTTACGCAAACTGAAAAAGATCAGAAAACTGAATCAGATTACTGATTTTTCAGCTTGTTTACTTTGTGCAAGTGATAGTACTTGTACAGGGTGTAGTCAGCTTCACTGTTTCCACCAAATAGATGGTTTCCCTTTGTTGTTTGTGTGGGTCTTTCACACGGCCACAATGGAGAGAAAATTATTTAAAAATATGATTGTTAAAGCCACAGAAATTTGGCAAGAGGACTCACTCTTGAGAAATTGTCGTACCTGAATCTATTCAAATGCCCAGTTATGAAGGACAACTAATTTTTGGAATTTACTAAATTTCAAATGGACAGCATCCGATCAAGTGAGATCAGAATCAGGTTTATTGATTCAAGCCTGCTTTGATTAATCTGCATTCTGACTTTTAATTATTTTTAAAAATCATATTTCTATTCATTTAAATATACGCAGTAACAATTCAATTATCATTACTGAGAACACAGAAAAATCATGGCAGAATAAGACCCCAGTCTGAATTACAATCATCCAGTAGTTTTCACAAAGATGATTAGCAGCAGTATATTTTTCTGGTTTTTTTTATTATTTTATTTTATTTTATTTTATTTTATTTTAAAGTAAGTTCCAAACATTTTTGTCACTGTGTACTTAGCATTCAGAACTTTGGGAATGCACGTTTCATAAAGGAGCAAACAGACTTTGCAAAATCTCATAAATCCCCCAGATTGTTCATATATCTATCTTTAAAGAATGTTCTTTTGTACTTTAAGAAAAATCAATATTAAACCAAGTTAAATTTATTTCACTTGAAATTGTTACACTAAAGCAAATATAAAAGGCATATTAAATAATAGAGCACATAATCTAAATTCATTGAATGATCAATTACATCAAACCAGTGACTAACATATAAAATAAATGATTCTACTGTGTTAACAAATATCCCTCATATTTCCTGAAGTAGGGCCTGATCCTGTACTTTTATATAGGACAAAAACTTCCATTGAAGTCTATTGCAATAGTTTTTTGTGTGAGGAATAAGAAAACTTTCTTTTTTCTTTAGATGTACACTCCAAGCACTTTGTATACACATGCTCCTTCACCCAGCATGAAGCTACAACTTTTGTGCAGGTGCTATTAGCAACACCTAGAATTGGGAAAAATTCTCGGAAGTCATTGGGAGTTTTGGTTGAGTGAGGAATTCAGGCTCTTGTTCCTAAATAAGTGTTTTTTCAGGTATAAAAGAATGATCTTATGTATTATACTAATGAATGGACACAGAAAAGGGGAGAAAAGCACAACTTTGTTTTGCACGTAAACCTTTTGGAAAGCTACAGAAACATTCATAGCAACATTATTCAAAGTGGTGTGTGCTTCAGGTAGTTTCCAGGTAAGTAAGAGAAATGAAATCACATCACAGCCACACACACAAACTACTATTGTATTACAGAAGCACCTTGAGCCCGTAGTCCTTGACACTGTGCAAACACATAATAAGAGATGCCCCCTGCTCCAAAGAGCCTGCGATCTAAATAGGAAAGATAGACAAAGGGCGGGAGGGCAAGTGATTTGCCCAAGGTCTCCAGTGTGCTAGTCCTGTGCCAATCCCCTGGACTACTCTACATATCGATATGGCTATACCAGACTCATATATACTACAACCTATTTTCTTTACAGAAGACTGAATGATGTTTCTATTGGCATAAACTGAGCCATAGATTATGCAGGCACAATTTCCGTTGTACCTGGCCCATCAAGTTCTGCTCTGCTGGTCAGCAAAGCAACCTCCAGGGACAACAAATTCACACAAGCAAAGAAGGATCCCACCCAGTTTAAAAGAAAAAAAGATTGCTCACAATTCCATCTCATTCCCTGGATCTGACTCTAAAAATTCTAATCAAGCAGATTGATCCCCTAAATTCAGAAGCCGAGCAGAGCCCACCAGAGATTGTACTATCTTAACTAGAGAGTACCAAGGAAGCTATTTACAGAGTCTTTTTCAGATCTCTGGTTTGCAGCTGCACTCTCATGCTAATGGTGGCATCATTTAGTGTGAATGCACCGGGCCTGATTCTCCTGATGCTTACACTGGTGTAAATTCGGAGTAACTCCCCTGAAATCAACTGAGATACACTAGCGTAAAATTGGTGGCGGTTGAGAGGAGAATCAGGCTTCTGAATTTCTCAGGTGGTAGCATCGCGTTATATAAACACAGTTCTGATTTATAGATGGATGCATTATTTAATTATCTCCAATGGGGGCGTGCCACAAATGGAAGGTGGAACTATTGGAAAGAACCGCTCCAGGGGCTTTGTAATTGCTATCCAAGTCATACTCCCATCAGAGTGGGAATTCATCCCACAGCTTGTCTCCTTTATAGGATAAAGCTCCTACTGTTAACATGTTATATGGCTGCCCCCTCCTAAAGTCATGGCTCGATCTTTCTCCCATTGAACTTAATGGCAAACTGCCACATCAGGTGTGTATTTAATGCTTGAGTCTAACACTGGCTAAATTAAGGTCAGGAGAATTTATCCCCAGTCGTTAAGGGATCTATGCACCTGCTGTATTCCTTACCTACTTTGGATTTTTATGTATTTTGAATTAAAATGTGATGCTAATTTAATGTAATTTAATTAAACTGCTGTTAGCAGTGTTGTTGTAGCCTCGTTGGTCCCAGGATATTAGAGCGACAAGGTGGGTGAGGTTATATCTTTTATTGGACCAACTTCTGTTGGTGAAAGAGACAAGCTTTTGCGCTGAAGAAGAGCTCCGTGTAGCTCAAAAGCATGTCTCTTTCACCAACAGAAGTTGGTCCAATAAAAGCTACTACCTTACTGGTGCACTTTGTCTCTCTAATGCTGCTAAACTCTCATTCAAATCAAGCAGAATTCCTATGATCTAACCTGCTTAGGAGACACCCACCTACGTTCTGATCACTGGGAACCTGTTACCTGTATAATGAGGAGTCAATGGACAAGGTGTCAGCTAACGTTAGAGATAGTTTCATCAAGGGAGTTTCAGCGAGTGGTACTTGCAAGTCTGCTGTAATACTGACATTAATATAATCCTTTTCGCACCACATGGTATTTGTAGAATATCTGTACCATACAGGCATCACTTCAACCTTCACTGACATGCAGCTGCCTCTGCAGTGAAAGGCCGCAGCCTGTAATCAGTGCACATCAACACTACATGAGAAAAGAAAACTGCAAGGGAATTTAGGGAAGCAGAACGTAATCATGCAGTTTGAATTTAGCTGGGCTACCAGGATTACAAAACCCTCTTTTTGGAAAGAGTGACACAGAACTTCTTACTGACCTCAAGCCACTGGACCCAGGTTTTACAACTCATCCAAAAGGGTAATGATGTGGAAAGCTTGTTGGTATTTCTGAGCGGGTATGCCTGGGTATAACCCAGATCAGTGGAGATTATTGAATATGTCTCACTGGGCTCCTGCAAATTAATAAAAGGTTTCCTGGGTTGAATTACAAAACTCAGTTGCAGAGAGGAATAGAATTAAAGGAGAGTGAAGAAAACGACTGTTGCATAAGGCAGTGCAGAAGGCTTGTTGTGTAAATGACATTCTGGCAGTAGTGCTGCCTTTTTAGTGGTATCTCTGTGTGGTTTTTTCCCTATCAGGGTTTCTGTATGGTGCTGAGACCATATTTTCCCTCGTACCCTACCCTCCAAGTTATTAAAATATTTGCCCACACCTCTTCACTATAGAAGAAGAGCCTTGAGTCCTTCCACATGTACTGAGGAAGCTTTATTTTGGAGTGTTTTTCATCATGAAAAAGGATGAATGTTATGAGTCTCCAATAAGACTTTCGCTTGCAGGGAGGATGGATTTGGTTAAAGTCCCATCATGTTTGAAAATTATTTTTAAAACATACAAATGTGCCTTTTTACAGGATATTGACAAATATTTAAAAAAAAAACATGGAAGAACTGGAGAGATACTGGAAGGCCAGAAAAAAAGCATATTTTGTCAAATCGTCAAGGAATAAAAGATGCATCCGAAGAAGTGGGTTGTAGCCCACGAAAGCTTATGCTCTAATAAATTTGTTAGTCTCTAAGGTGCCACAAGTACTCCTGTTTTTTTTAATAAAAGAAGAGTGATTCTGGCAATTATTGGTTGGTAAGACAAACTTCAATTCCTAGTGAATCAACAGAACAAATCATTCATTTTTTTTTAAATAAAATATATGGGGGGAGATTCTGAGCTGATGTAAATTGTCATATCTCTCTTCAAGTCAACTGTTCCCAATAAACCACAATTAACTTCAAGGAAGCTGTGATAATTTATACTGGCTGAGGAGATCATCCCCTTGAGTACTGTGAGATAAGCAAGAAGCAGCATGGATTTATGAAGAACAAACCATGCCAAGCCAACCGGTAGGTAGGTAGAGAACATTGAGTAGTAGATGAAGAAAACACAGTAGATGTTATCTGACTGGGGCTAAAGACACCAGTCCAAAGGCCTGATCCGTATTAAGCCCACTCAATATTCTCTAATAAAGAAAGTCCCAGTCTGTACTGAAGGTCAAATTATAAATTTAAGTGAGAAACAGGATTAAAAGTAACTTACAATTGAAAGTTTAATTGAACAGATTGATGTAGTTAAATATACCCCTTTTATTTAAAAACAGACTAGCTCCCAGCAGATTATTTGGGGCACTAACATAAAAGCCCTAATCAATACGGATGAGAGTTTTCATGGGTTTGTAGTGACAAATCTGTAAGTTTAACTATCAGATTTTTAAAACTAATATCATTTGTCATATGAATGTTATACAATTAATATATATCTGAAACACCAGTAGGCTAACATAGTTTAATGTAGGAATGAGAACGTTAACGTTATCTGTGCACTAATAACTTTGGGGAAGGAATGGAATATCTCTAGCTGGGGGAAAAATAGATGCTACTTTCTAGTCTATCCAAGTTCTTATACTATGCCCCTCACTATGAGATCTGAACATCTATACAGAATGAAAATTGTTTAAAGGCTCTGGAAAACCAGGAGCAGAGAGATCTCCAGAAGCAAATTAGAAGTTCTGTTTTCAAAAAGGATGAAAGTTGGTATATCAGAGACTTCATTTGCATTTATCCATGTGTGTGTAACCAGTTATTACAAGGATCCAAGTTTCCTGGAGTGGTCCAGCATTGTGTAAACGCCACTCTTGATCATTCATTCATGGGCTGTAGGTCTTTCATGGCCATACACATGTGGCTTACTGGAGGCAAATAAGGAATGAATTGCAGTTGCAATGCTTCTTGCTCAGTAGTCCTGCCAAAACAAGTAGAGACATTTAAAATCCATTTTTCATAAATACAATAGTACCCCATAAAAATGGCATGAGCAGTTCAAGCTAAGCGCTCTGTCTTGTATGTGAGCATGGGTGAAAAAACAATGTTCTGTAATTCATTTATTGCTGTATTTTTTGTGACATCTTCACAGACATCTGCAATGTGGAATCTTGATTTCAGGAGACACAAATACAGACCAACTGCAAAGGCTTGTCTATGATTAGGAAGCTTCTTTCAGGTTCCATCCTCCCATGGTTCTCCCTGGAAGGCAGAGGGAGCTACAGCCTAGGGGTAAGGAGGTTTCATCACTTTATTTGTCTGTGACAGATAGAAAGAGTGGGACAAATTCTGTTCCCCTTTCCCTCAGTCCAGGACCACCAAAAAGTTGTTCCTTTTCCAGTGCAGTAGGGAACATCACATCTGTGTATGTCATAGAGAACTGTTGTTGGCTTTGCACCAAGGCATATGGGTCTCCTGTTGCTTATCCTGGATTCTGAACACTAGGCCCCTTTAAGGCATCTTAGGTTGGGCCCCCAAAAACGGAGGACCCAAAATCACTAGTGACTTTTGAAAACCTTGGTCATGATATACAAAGTCTTATTCAGAAAATGTTTCCTATTAGGTCCCTGAGTTAGGGTTAGTTTTGTGCATTACCATGCACAAGACCTGGCTGAGATTCCTCTATGCACAGACTGTTGGAGTTGGCAGAGCTGAATAATCTCCGCTCGGAGACTGAGGGAGTTCCTGATCTATCCACCTTCTCTTACGGGAGGACAACCATTAGACAGGGCCAATGGGAGGAGATGGAATATTTTGGTGAAAGTCGAATGTATAAAAAGTCATCCTCTCTGATGTAATATTCGTGTTAGCAAGATGAGGGTTGGAAACCCATTTTGTTTTAGTGCTGAATCCGAAATGTAAGAGCAAAAGCTGAAGAAACTACACTGAAGCACAATTTCTTTTTTCCCATATGTGCTGTAGAGCCTGTGAATACACACACATGATGCAATTGAAGTAACAACTGACCTGGAGAAGTAGTGAATGTGGCCTGTTGCTCCCCTCCAACATGGGGTTTGGCATTGCTGGTTCTCACCATGAGTTATCGACTGGCCATGCCCTCAACAAGCCTACTCCTCCCACATCTACACTGTAGTGTGGAGAGCCCCATGGAGATCTCATCCAGTGTGGGTGGGTGGATAGGATGGATTATCCTTATGTGGGTTTTCCAGGTGCTATAGAGGGGAAAAGCACCCTTTCTACTGCATTTGGCCCCACCCAAGTATGTCAGTCCAGTAGAGAGTTGGCCCTTAAACTGTGTCCAGAGATGCACATGCACACACACACACAAACAACACCTGCTTATTTACTGTATAGATTACAAATGCGGTCAGAAATGCCAAGGCTGCACAGAGTTACGGCACCAGCACTGTTTATTACACAGATTGTGATAGAATCATTAACGATACATATCAGGATGACCCAAAATCCAGGCTGCAAGTGTACACTATCACTGCGTCACATGTCAACAGCAAATCACCATTTACGGGTCTCTTGAAGGCAGCCAATTCTTTCCCTCTTCCAATGGCCATGAAGGCGATGACGCCTTTGTGGCATACGGTTGCTGAATGCTTGATTAGCAAAGATCGTTTTACATCTGTGGGATAGAAGACAAAAAAGCTCTGCATTTTTCTGAGAGAATATATTACTCATGTGCCTCAAGCTTATGGTGAAAGTAAATTTCAGGGATATAAAAATCTGAGACTCAAATGCTTTTCAGTGGTGTCCTAATTTATGCAGCATAGGAACGTGTATTTCACTATACTGTGGGTTTGCCCAGAAGCCTGTTTCTGGAGAGTATTTTCCAGGCCATTTTTGTGGTGTACTTGCCGTCTCAGTGGAAACAGTGGAAATCTTGAAAAACAAGGGATGATATGAGGATCCTCAGCCACCACAACTTCAGCGGAAGTCCCCGATTACAGAGTAGTGCAGACATGAAGATCCCCTTCTCCTCCTTCTCAGGAACGATGACGCTCTCCAGAATTCTGACATTCCTCTGGGCATCTTCCTTTTCTGTTCATGACCAGGTAAAATCTTGAGATGCCTCAGTTGTGCTTTATTACCTCGATTGTCTCTGGTGACGGACGCTCTAGGGATGTTTTTAATGTGAAACTCTTTTGGTTTTGCAGTGAATGCACTATGATTGGGACAACAGAGAAAAAAGTGGTTTTACGTCAAACTAACTAAAAGAGGTCTTCTTCATGGACCCATATCTTCTAACAGCATTCTGTTGTTCCCTCGTTTCAGGAGAGTGTTCCCATTTAAATCTTTCCTCTAGGCACTATCTGAATGTCTGTTCTGTCCTTACTGCCTGAGAAGTTACTGGTCTTTAAACATGTTTTAATCAATCAAAAATGTGTGTTCTGGTGATTGGATGTTCCAGTGGCTAATACCGAATCTTTTATGGAGCCTCTATCCTCTCTGTCACTGCTCTGAGTGCAGGCCAGGCTGTCTGGGACGAAATGTCATTACCACCTGTTTCTTCTATCGTCTAGAAGAAAAGAGTTGACTGGTTTCAGTCTAGTTCCTAATGGTGCCTACATCACAAAACCACCACCAAATCCTTTTAAATGGTCTCTCTAGAGAAGGTTAGAAGGGGACACGATCTTGATCTGCTTAAAACAGGTTTCTGTCTTCAGAGTTGTAAAGCTGGAATGCTACAGCAGAAACTTGCTCTAAGGATTCCACGGGTAAACTGAGAGTCATCTGGTTCAAGCAACCACTTAAAAATCTCCCCAAAGTTTCCAGTACAATTTTGTTTGACCCACGATTAAAGACCCCGCTGCACTAGGCTTCTAACCTTTTGGGATGAGGCAAAAAAAAAGTTACTACCAAGAAAGCGAGAGCAGGAGAAACTAGTTTGGCTTTCAATGGTACTTCTGTTATAAGTCTGTGATTTTACTCAGAATTGCTCTTTTTGGACGGGAACTACCCATTCTTGGTCTCAGCCCAAGGGAGAAGTTTCAGGGCATATTCTCAGCCATTTTGAGTTACAGTTTGAAATAATGTATTTGTACACATGTATATGTATGTGTGCCTATTAAAGAAATAGGACAGAATTTTCAGAAGCACCTAAATAACTTAGAAGCACACTTTTTCCACGGAAAGTCAATGGGATGTGTGCTTCTAAATCACTTGAGGCACATTCTGAAAATCCCACCATTGTGGGCCAAACTTCCCCAGGTGTAAACTGCCATAGCTCCGTGGAGCTCAATGGAGCGGCGAGTATTTATACCAGCAAAGGCTCTAGTCCTTTTTTTTATTTTCCCCCCTGAAATTCTGGAGATATGCCCTGTAAAAAGCACAAAAAGAAACAGTCCCTCCTCCTGACAGTTTACACTCTGAAAGATGGACAAATAAGACACATCACACTAGAAGACCCAGCACATCTGCTTCACCTTTATTAGAAAATGTGCTTTTTTTTTTTTTTTAGACAACCGATTTTTGTCCCTTAAATAGTAGCCAGATCTGTCTGTCTGTCTGTCTTGATGGGTCTAGATTAGAAGGCAGAGCAAGTTGCCAATCATCTCCCTACCCTGCACCCATCCATCAGTTTAATCAGAATTTTCAGAATTTAATCTATTAAAAGCTCTTTTGAGAACAGCTGTTATTATGAGACTATGACCCCACATGGTGGAAATCTCCTGGGAACAGCAATCAGCCAAATCTGAACCAGAGCCTTGCACCCTAGCCTGGACTTAAATTTGCCTTTAGATAAATAGCTGTTACTATCTAACATTCTCTACAGCAAATATAATAAACAAGGCAAATACTGAGGTAAAGACATTTAGGCATGGCCCAGGAAAGCACCCCTATTTAGGACAGCACTTAAGCATGGGCTTAATTGTAGTGGGATTTGTGCGTGTACTTAAGTATTATCCTAAAAAGGGATGTTCTTAAGCACATGCCTAAGTGTTTTCCTGCATTGGGGTCTTTATTAGATATAACATTATCTAAGGAAATTTGAGAATTTTTAGACAGAGCAATTCTCCAGGAAAAATCACCCACCTCTACAGGAGAGACTTTGTCAGAGCTGATTTGCATCAGAAGTAATTTTGTAATTGTCAAATTCATTGCTTGCTGCACTGATTAGTGTCCAGGGAACCCTTCACTGCACACCTCAAAAAAAACGTGTTTAGATGAGTGATTTTTAGGTGGGTAATATCCCTTTAAGCAGGAGAAGAGTGTGTGATAATAGAAACCTTTTTGGTATACTCACTGAAGTACAACAGCAAAAGCAGCTTTGCCAGGCTAATGTATTTTTCCTAAAGTCTCTTGAAAAGACAGATGCATTCCTTTCTTAGAGATTTCAGAGAATTTCACTAAGTTGTGGTTCATTCACTGGAGAGAATGAATGGGGAAAAATCCCAGATTCTGTGGACCAAATTCAGCTCCAGTATAAACTGGCAGAATTCACGCTGAAGTCAATGGGAGTTGCACCTGCTGACTCTAGAACTGCATTTAGCCCTCTCTGCGGCTAACACAAAGGTTCTGTTTCCAAGGTTTCTTCTAACTTGTTTTATGGGAATATAGACCTGTTGCCAGCAATACATTCAAATGAGACCTCCAAGGCAAATGGAAGGTACCTCCCAAAAACAAATTCAGAAGCACACACAATATCTGAAGGTACAGTCTCATCCCACCCCATGCATGAATACCAGCACTAGCTGATAAATTTTTGGTGCAGAGCATCTAAGGAAGAAAATGGGGAGCATGTAGATTAGATGGGGGAAATGCTTTTGTTGGTTTATCCAAAATAATTGAACACATTTTTGAATTGTCCAAAATATTTGATGAATTGTAGAAGTGGGGGATAGAAGGCAAAGTGTAAGTCACAGAGAAGGATATACTGTCTTGCATTCCAGCTATTTGATGGTTGGCCCTACCAGCTCTTATGCTGTGGATACCCATATTGGTCTGATTTTGGCTATCAAATGTCTCCATGGGTAGGATGAAACACATAAGGAACACAGACAACACTTCAATGGCCTGAACTAATTCTCCTGGGTTGAATACCCAGTGGTTAAAGCACAGAATCCATATGTAAACAAGCGAGAGAGATTTTTCTCAATCAGGATTATGACTTCCGAGTAATTAGGATTCAAAAAATTGAGAGACATGGTCCAGTTCTGAGGAGTCATTTTTCTCCTCTGGAGCCCCTTGTTCACACAGTAAAATATCACCTGTATTCCTGACAACTGTTTGCAAATAGCGTACAAATCGCTTGTCAAGAATGTCGTCAGGGAGTAAAAAATGAGACTGCAATAAGGGAAAAATAATAGTGTGCTCTCTTGCAGTGCACAACCACACATGCACAAAGAAAACAAAACTCAGCACTCAATGTGTGTTGACTCACACAGCAATAATTTTGGATCCAGATCCCAACATTTCATATGATCTAAAGTTTGGGGGTATTTGGGTTCAACATTATGGGTCAAGCACATCTCATTTTTTAAAAAAGACATAACTTTATATCACTGAATCATTTGTGCAACCCCATAGAATAAATTACCCCGAGTCCAGCAGTGAGAATAAATTAGTTCTAAAGCCAACAAATATTCCCTTATTAAGCCCCTGTGGCTGCCCCTATGCACTGAATGCTCCCCTGGACATATGGGTTGACACAAAGAAAGCGAGTAGAGCATTGTATCTCACTGAAACATGAATGGAAAGGTGTCTGCTAATGGAATGTAAGGACTTCTTCCACTCTACATAATGTGGGAACTACTGTTTAGACTCTACAATTTCCCTCCAACTATCTGATTCATGGATTTAACAAAATTCCACATATCTTTAATCATGTTCTTTTCTCTGTGGCCTTTAAGTGATTTTCCAACCCATGGGTAATGATCAGGCTTCTTTCTGTCTCTTCCATGTTTAGACCAATATTCTTTTGGCTGCCATTACACCTGTATGAGTAATCCATTTTTAATAGATGTAGTCATGCAGAACACACACATACACACGCACGCACGCATGGAACGATGGGGAGAAAATTGATGTCAACACCTACCAAGTTTGAAGGGCCTTTCAAAACCACTTTTCAGAATGTGCTAATATTTGCACATTCCCACACCAACTGGAAATAAATTCCAATTGTTTTAAAGCAGTGTTTCCTAAATTTGGGACACCGCTTGTGTAGGGAAAGCCTCTGGCGGGCCGGGAGGGTTTGTTTACCTGCTGTGTCTGCAGGTCCGGCCAATCGCGTCTCCCACTGGCTGCGATTCGCTGCTCTGGGCCAATGGGAGCTGCTGGAAGCGGCGCGGGCCAAGGGACATTCTGGCTGCCGCTTCCCACAGCTCCCATTGGCCTGGAGCAGCAAACCACACCACTGGGAGCCACGATCGGCCGAACCTGCGGACACAGCAGGTAAACAAACCGGCCCGGCCCGCCAGGGGCTTTCCCTACACAAGCGGCATCCCAAGCTTGGGAAACACTGCTTTAAAGTATTGTCAATATCACTTTAAATGTATATACAACCACGCATGAGGATTTCACAGGTTTTGTCTAAAACCTGAAGATCAATCAATCTATTCTGAAAACATGTAGGGCCCAATCCTGTAGTTCCTAAGGAGACAAAATTCCCATTGAAGTCACGGGGGAATCAGGCTTTTATTTCTCTTTAATAATGACTGGAAACATTCTCATTCCCCATGGTGGTAATACCACTTTTTGTAATTGAATGAGCATGTTTTGCCCTAATATTCTTGAAAAATTAAGTTCCAGTCTTTCACTATATGCTCCGTCAAAACTCCCATTACACCAGATTCTGTTCTTAGTTATTCCAATGTATCTTCAGAGTCACTCTTGATTTCAGCAGTCCTTCTGGATTTACACTGGTGGAACCAAATGAAGGATTTCACCTGATTCTCCTCTTATACTGTACTAGTTTTACAATGGGTGCAATTCCTTTGACTTCAATGGACCTATCCTTGTTTGAACCTGCTCAAGTTTGGGGCAAATCCAGCCCCTTTGTGTCAATGAGAGTTTTATCCAAGTCAAAAACTGCCTGCTTCAGTCCAGTGTGTGAAATTACTGTCTAATCATTCTTAGCAGTTTATTCCATCTGGACACAATTCTCTTTTTTCCAAATGTCAGCTAATTTGGATTTCATTTGTCTTAAAGGAATGTCTCAACACTGTCAGGGTATCATAGAATTGAGGGCTTGACCTGAACTAAATAAATCTTAAAAAAATCTGATTGGAATTTAATTCTTTATTCCATCAAGAAATCTGCATAAGATACAGGTCAAATAAGGAGTTGAAATCTTTAGCCTGTTCTCTGACAAAACCCTTATTTTCATCTACGTATGGACTGCAGGATTAGAATCAATAACCTTAACTTCTTCCGCAGCTCCAGCTCCTGAACAAATTTTGTTTTTGGCAAGTTATAGATTGCTATATATCTCCAATTGCCAGTGATGGGACTCTAGATGGGGAGAGCTCTGAATTACTGCAGAGTATTCGTGCCCAGGTGTCTGGCTGGTGGGTCTTGCCCACATGCTCAGGGTGTAACTGATCACCATATTTGGGGTCGGGAAGGAATTTTCCCCCCGGATCACATTGACAGAGACCCTGGGGTTTTTTTGCCTTCCTCCATAGCATGGTTTGATCTAGAGTAAATGGCGGATTCTCTGTAAGTTGAAGTCTTTAACCCGTGATTTGAGGACTTCAGTAACTCAGCCAGAGGTTAGGGGTCTATTACAGGAGTGTGGGTGAGGTTCTGGGGCCTGCAATGTGCAGGAGGTCAGACATGATGATCCATTCTGGCCTTAAAGTTTATGAGTCTATGGATAAAAAGAGCACAGTGTAAATTTGGAGAGAAATTTGAAGAAATTATTGTCTTTTATTTTGATACCCAAGGTCAGGCAAGCAAATAAAAAAATTCTCTTTGGTTCTATTCTATGACTAGAATAATGTTACTTCTGCCTCGCTTGCGATCTTTGAGCCACTTGATTGCTGTGCCTCAGTTTCCCCTAGTGCAAAAGGGGGGTAATATTGATTATCCTCCCAAAAGCACTGTGAGGCTTAATTGTAAACACGTTGACAGATCTTTGGGTGAAAATTGCTATAAACACACAGTATAGTAAGTTGTGGTTTTCTTGTTGTTATTTTATTATTTATGATTGTAGAACTTAATTGCTGTGTATCTTCATAACACTGACCTCAATGAGATCAAAACTGGTCTCAGCGCGAGGCTGATGATCAATGAGACTGATATGTAGCTAGGGTTTATGAGATGAGAACACGAACTGCAGAATACAACAAGCCTTTTTTCTCCATTTACACAGGGTGAAGGTCTGATCCTTCTCCCATTAAAGTCAGTGGGAATCTTGCTGTCAGACTTTATATTAAAGCTGATTTATACATAGTTTATAAAGGGTTAATTAGGTTTAATAATACAGAACTAATTGCTGTTATAAGCATGTTGCAGACATGCAGAGTAGTATGTGTTAGAAATGAAAATAAGCATATCAATGGTGGGTGTTATAAATGGTTATAAGCAGCCTATTGACCTGTTCGATTCTATAACAATCGACAACTATTGAGTATTAAAGCAGCTCTCAGTCATTTATTAACCCTTTGTACGCTGTTTATAAATGCACCCAGAATTTAAAGTGTGACTGGTTTTGCTATTGTCTTCAGTGAGAGAAGGATACAGTTCTAATTACTTGCAACCGTGTATTAATTCAATACATTCATGTTACCCACATTTTGACAGCAACAGCGCTGGAGCAGAGAAGATGATAGTTGCTTTAAGCAAACTGCAGCTGTTCCCATGCACCTATCACTCAACTTGTTCCCCCAAGTACATGATTCACCTTGGAGTTTTCTTTTTGACAAGTATGCCACAGTCAAAAACATGAAAGGGAGGCAAACAAGAGAAAATGGGTGTTTGGTACAAAAGCTACATTCTTGCTGCACAGCACTGCAAAAGCCAGGTGTGAATGCACTGTGCATCTGGGGCCCATAAAATACAGCCAAAAGGTACAGTGACATAATTTAGCGGCGTCTATTTTAGACAGGTGCAGTGGATCTCTAAATATATGCCATGTACCACTTGCTGCAGTTGCTATGGATATGATAGCTGAGGTCTGTAACTAGGTTATAAAAGCTGTTGTATTATTGTTATTAGTAGTAGTAGTATTGAACCATAGGTTTTATAGTTATTCTTGCTTAGCTGCTGCCCCCTAAATCGTCCATTTAATGGAATACTTCTTGTTTGGATGGGGGAGGATATGAGGGTATAAATACTGTTATTTCCCCTCTTCTCCTTTCACAGGGGATTGTTACTGTTTGTATTGTATATCACAGGACCCAGTCCTGAGCCACCTTATGTGGGCGTGTGGAGGCCAGAAGGAGTGGAAATGTTGCATTTCTGTTGCATTGGCAGGCACAGCACTGGAGAAGTCATCCAGGGGGTTTCTCACCCTCACGTGCACTGTGGACATGACCTGTCTGCCTCTATCTGACAGTGTTTATAAAGCACCTCTGCCCCTCACTCCAGGTCCTATATTTCCGTGTAGGAGAAGGGAGTGGACCAGAAGCACCTTCACTAGCGGTCTGTGGCCTAGAGTTTGGCTGACTCCTGCGGGGAACTCTTGTGCAAAATTTTGTCCAAGGAGAGAAGGTTTGGCCCAGTAGCTCTGATTACTGATGAAGCATGACACACATTTTAGTCCCAAATATACTCATCTCCTACCCAAACCGCAGCTTTCTCACCGTTCATTCTTCTGCATTGCTGACTCCAGCAAGGCTGAATCAGGACACCAAAGTTATAGACACCTTAAAGAAATAAAATTCCATATTGTTTCAAACTTCCTCCCTTGCTGTTCTACTTCTCATTGTTTGTTTCTCGCACATTTTAAAGGCCAGTGTCACACATATTACTGTTTGGCAGCTCAAGAACTTTGACTCTTGTCAGCAGCATCTCTTCTTGCTGATATCAAACAACAATATTTACCTGGTGCATAGAGGGTTTTAAATTTTGTGATATAAACGCACAAACACACACACACCGCTCACATATGTTATTCTGTTGAACTCAGTTGTAAGATGTGTGTGAGTGAGGCAGGCAGGGTTTTGGGAACATTCTACTCTTACACTGGTGTGAATTTGGAGTAACTCCATTGACTTCAAACGGCAGATGCCCCAGTGACTTCACTTCAGTGGCGTGACTCCATCGATGTAAGTGAGAGTGGAATTTTTCCCTTGGCCCCAGTTTTTGAACTGAGCAAGCTTCAGAAGTGGAGAAGAGAAATATCAGGGGCCCGGATCTTCATCTCTCATCTAGGTTCAGATCCTCACAGGTATTTAGGCATCTATCATACCAATTTCAGTGGGAGTTAGGCACCTAAATACCTTTGAGGATCTGAGCCCTAGTTGCTTTGTGCGACTCCAATCGTGCAAGACAGCCTTAACCCCCACTTAAAGGGCCACTTGAGGATTCCCTTGAGAGATGCACAGGGCTCAAGTGACTCCTGTGCTACTCCTCTCAGGGTCCTTGGTGCAGGGAGCAGACTGGGATGTCCCTATACCCTGGCAGCCACAAGCGACTAGAACAGATCCTTAGAGGCAGCTGATATAATGTAGAGCAGCCAAGCATGAGAGGGCAGATTTAAGGCTGCCATGGGCAACCATGTTTCTGGTATGTCCTAACTTTAAGAACAGAGGGAGTGAACCTAACAGGTAATGATCAAGTGTTCTCTCTCCTGCCATCCCATCTTCACCCTCTGACAAACAGAGGCTAGGGACACCATTCCTTACCCATCCTGGCCAATAGCCATTAATGGACTTAACCTCCATGAATTTATCCAGTTCTTTTTTGAACCCTGTTATAGTCCTAGCCTTCACAACCTCCTCAGGCAAGGAGTTCCACCGGTTGACTGTGTGCTGTGTGAAGAAGAACTTCCTTTTATTTGTTTTAAACCTGCTGCCCATTAATTTCATTTGGTGGCCCCTAGTTCTTATATTATGGGAACAAGTAAATAACTTTTCCTTATTCACTTTCTCCACACCACCCATGATTTTATATATCTCTATCATATCCCCCCTTAGTCTCCTCTTTTCCAAGCTGAAAAGTCCTAGCCTCTTTAATCTCTCCTCATATGGGACCCGTTCCAAACCCCTAATCATTTTAGTTGCCCTTCTCTGAACCTTTTCTAATGCCAGTATACCTTTTTTGAGATGAGGAGACCACATCTGTACGCAGTATTCGAGATGCAGGCGTACCATGGATTTATATAAGGGCAATAAGATATTCTCCGTCTTATTCTCTATCCCTTTTTTAATGATTCCTAACATTCTGTTTGTTTTTTTTGACTGCCGTTGCTCACTGCGTGAACGTCTTTAGAGAACTATCCACGATGACTCCAAGATCTCTTTCCTGATTAGTTGTAGATAAATTAGCCCCCATCATATTTTATGTATAGGTGGGGTTATTTTTTCCAATGTGCATTACTTTACATTTATCCATATTAAATTTCATTTGCCATTTTGTTGCCCAATCAGTTAGTTTTGTGAGATCTTTTTGAAGTTCTTCACAGTCTGCTTTGGTCTTAACTATCTTGAGCAGTTTAGTATCGTCTGCAAACTTTGCCACCTCACTGTTTACTCCTTTCTCCAGATCATTTATGAATAAGTTGAATGGGATTGGTCCTAGGACTGACCCTTGGGGAACACCACTAGTTACCCCTCTCCATTCTGAAAATTTACCATTTATTCCTACCCTTTGTTCCTTGTCTTTTAACCAGTTCTCAGTCCATGAAAGGATCTTCCCTCTTATCCCGTGACAACTTAATTTACGTAAGAGCCTTTGGTGAGGGACCTTGTCAAAGGCTTTCTGGAAATCTAAGTACACTATGTCCACTGGATCCCCCTTGTCCACATGTTTGTTGATCCCTTCAAAGAACTCTAATAGATTAGTAAGACATGATTTCCCTTTACAGAAACCATGTTGCCTTTTGCCCAACAATTTATGTTCTTCTATGTGTCGGACAATTTTATTCTTTACTATTGTTTCAGCTAATTTGCCCGGTACTGATGTTAGACTTACCGGTCTGTAATTGCTGGGATCACCTCTAGAGCCCTTTTTAAATATTGGCATTATATTAGCTATCTTCCAGTCACTGGGTACAGAAGCTGATTTAAAGGACAGGTTACAAACCATAGTTAATAGTTCCGCAATTTCACATTTTAGTTCTTTCAGAACTCTTGGGTGAATGCCATCTGGTCCCAGTGACTTGTTACTGTTAAGTTTATCAATTAATTCCAAAACCTCCTCTAGTGACTCTTCAGTCTATGACAATTCCTCAGATTTGTCACCTACAAAGGACAGCTCAGGTTTGTGAATCTCCCTAACATCCTCAGCCGTGAAGACTGAAGCAAAGAATTCATTTAGTTTCTCCTCAATGACTTTATCATCTTTAAGTGCTCTTTTTGTATGTTGGTCTTCCAGAGGCACCACTGGTTGTTTAGCAGGCTTCTTGCTTCTTATGTACTTAAAAAACATTTTGTTATTACCTTTTGAGTTTTGGCTAGCTGTTCTTCAAACTCCTTTTTGGCTTTTCTTATTACATTTTTACACTTAATTTGGCAGTGTTTATGCTCCTTTCCATTTACCTCACTAGGATTTGACTTCCACTTTAAAAGATGCCTTTTTATCTCTCACTGCCTCCTTTACGTGGTTGTTAAGCCACGGTGGCTCTTTTTTAGTTCTTTTACTGTGTTTTTTAATTTGGGGTATACATTTAAGTTGGGCCTCTATTATGGTGTCTTTGAAAAGTGTCCATGCAGCTTGCAGGGATTTCACACTAGTCACTGTACCTTTTAATTTCTGTTTAACTAACCGCCTCATTTTTGCATAGTTCCCCTTTCTGAAATTAAATGCCACAGTGTTGGGCTCTTGAGGTGTTCTTCCCACCACAGGAATGTTAAATGTTATTATATTATGGTCACTATTTCCAAGCGGTCCTGTTATAGTTACCTCTTGGACCAGATCCTGCGCTCCACTCAGGACTAAATCGAGAATTGCCTCTCCCCTTGTGGGTTCCTGTACCGGCTGCTCCAAGAAGCAGTCATTTAAAGTATTGAGAAATTTTGTCTCTGCATTTCGTCCTGAGGTGACATGTACCCAGCCAATATGGGGATAATTGAAATCCCCCACTATTATTGAGTTCTTTATTTTGATAGCCTCTCTAATCTCCCTTAGCATTTCATTGTCACTATCACTGTCCTGGTCAGGTGATCAGTAATAGATCCCTACTATTGTATTCTTATTAGAGCATGGAATTACTATCCATAGAGATTCTATGGAACATGTGGATTCATTTAAGACTTTTACTTCATTTGACTTTCAAGTTCTTGACTTTTCAGGACATACTGGTTTTGTCTGTCCTACATATACATGGGACACGATCACACACACTATATTTCTCACTCATGCAACTCATAAACAGCTGAATTGATTTGGCTCACACTTCCTATACGTTTAACCTTGAGATGGAGTCTGAAACAAGTCAGCCTGCTAATTTCTGAGCAACTGGAAAGGATGGCTTAGAATGGAAGTTGAATCTAATCTTAGCTGTCGTGTGTGCTACCTCTGTCCGCCAGAGCATACAAGAATGTCAGGGGTTATTGGTCCTTGGTGTGTGTGCGTGAGCTGCAGTGAGAGCACCTCAAACTGATATAGCTAAATCATACCCTGCTGCCTGGCTCTGTCTCAGTGTCCTGAGAAGCTGATAAATTCTGAAGGGGGATAGGAAGAAAGTGAGGGAATAAATCTCACTGTTCTCCTATGCTAGTCATACAGATTGTTCATACTTTGAAAGGTTACTACTAGTAGGGCAGGGGTCGGCAACCTTTCAGAAGTGGTGTGCCAAGTCTTCATTTATTCACTCTAATTTAAGGTTTCGCGTGTCAGTAATACATTTTAACATTTTTAGAAGGTCTCTTTCTATAAGTCTATTATATATAACTAAACTATTGTTGTATGTAAAGTAAATAAGGTTTTTAAAATGGTTAAGAAGCTTCATTTAAAATTAAATTAAAATGCAGAGCCCCCCGGACCGATGGCCACTGAAAATCAGCTCTCGTGCCGCCTTCGGCACGCGTGCCATAGGTTGCCTACCCCTGAGCTAGAGCCTGTTAAAGAGGTTAGTCTGCCCTGAAAGTGCTACAGAAGCCAAAATAAAGTCTAGTGGGTCCTATGTGGAGAACTAGAGTGCAGGCAATAAAAATAGTTGAGTATCTCTCCCTTCATTCATGGCCCCAGAAAGCAGTCGCAAAGTTGCTGTTAAAATTAAAATATGACTGAGTATTAGGATATTTGCCAAGGGTAGATTGAGAGACCAGGGTCTGTGACTGTTTTGACTGTCTTGTTTCATCTCTACCCCCACAGTCCCTTTATTTTTCCACCTGAGTGGCATTTTAGTAAGGATGCAAATAGGCTGATGGTATTTTGCGGCACACTGTAGAGGATCAAATCTGCTTTTGTGTATGCTTAGGTGTGTCTTTCTATTTGTCAGTCCATCTCAGGGATGATAAACCAGAGGTGGAAAGAGGGAAGGTATAAGGCTCCTTGTAAACACGGGGAGGAGTGACTGTACAACTAACGTGATAGAAAAGAGATTGAAACTGAGAATAATGTTCTACCCCCAACATCCAATTTACATAGAGTCACAAGAAAAATATTTTCTCACAAAATTTCTGACAGAAATTATAATATAGACTTTCCATTAAAAAGATATGCAGAAAAACTGTGTATAAGCCTAGGGGCTTTGTACTCCTCTGCATATGCCTATGTGGCATTAATTATTTTATAATTTATTTATGATAGCAACTAGGAATCCCAATCAAGGATCAGGGCCCAGCAGACTAGTAATTGTGCAGATAAAATAACAAAGACTGTCCCTATGCCAGAGAATTTACAGTCCAGGTGTCAGACAAGATGTTCCAGGTGGACAAATCCGCTGGAGATGAGTGAAGGTATAAGGTAACAAAATGAACAGAGTTGAGAAGAAAAATGAATCATTAGACTGAATCAAGCCTAGACAATAATTACAAATTGGCACATAGGATAAAACAAACTATACCAGGAAGTCCTCTCCTGAGCCAATACTTGATGTATTGTAGCAGGAATAGTGGAAACTACTATAATGAAAGTTGTATAACATTCTCCATTCCAACCACCTGTTTTCAGTCGCTCATCCATTTCTGAAACGACCTTTGGGGCTGAATTTTTCTGCCCATTAGATTTTGGGTTTTTTTAAATTAAAGTTTGAGTACAAGAAGAAGGTCCAGCCAGTGGGATTTTGTACAGGGTAAGGTGTCACTCAGCATGTATCAGGATGGCAGAGTTTGACTCTCAGTCAGTAAAATCCACTTTTCCCACTATCTATCTATCTATCTATCTATCTATCTATCTATCTATCTATCTATCTATCTATCTATCCCCATCCACCCCTTCTATCTATCTATCTATCTATCTATCCTTCCTCTCTTGAACAGACAAAAATGGTAGGGAGCTCTACAGACAAAAATGGTGTAGGGAGCAGAAAATCGGTTTTTGACTAGGAAATAGACATGGCTAAGTTATAACCCACTGAAAATTGGGTATGGTACCTGTGCAGCACAGTTTGCATGGACATTTTCACCAAGCTTACTAAAGGTCCAATTCTGCCACTCTTGTGCATGCTGAGTAGCACTTTATTTGGCAAGTACTCCCATTGTAACAAACAGGACTACGATTTTTTTCTACTACTATTACTTTTTTCTTTTATAAGATTATTGGGCATTCCATAAAAAGCCCTGTTAAGAGAGCCTCAAGAATCAGGACCTGACAAAGTTAACATTACTGAGATTGTAAACTGTTTGGGACAAGGGCTGTCTTTTTTGTTCTGTATTTGTACAGCATCTAGCACAATGGGGTCCTGGTCCAGGACTAGGGCTACTGGGCATTATGGTAATACAATAAATAATAATAGTGAATAATGAATGTTGGATACATAATTGACCGTTTATATCTATGTGTAATTTCAATACAGTCTTTAATCGCATGATCTGGGACAATCTGGGTGCAGGCTGCTCAGTGGGGGGTTTAGGTGTGGGGGGATCTGGAAGCACAGAGGCTCGTGGGGGTGTGTGTTCGGTGCAGGGGCAATGGGACTCTGCAGGGGCTTCCAAGGTGAAGGTGGTTGGGGCTGAGCAGAGGGATCTGGGTTTGGGGGTCTCAGCGGGGGAGTCTGGGTGCTGGGGGAGTGGGGCGTGGTGTGGTGAGGGTCTGGGTGCAGCTAGTTGGGGGTCAGTGGTGTGGGGGTCTGGATGTGGGGGCTCAGAGTGGTGCAGGGGGGTGGGGCTTGTCAATGTGGGGGTTTGAGTGCAGGAAGCTCAGTGGGGGGTGGTCTGGGTGGAGGGGGTCTGATTGCAAGGGGTCTCCAGATGCAGAGGTTGAGGTTCAGTGGGGTGGGGTTTGGTTATGAAGGGCTAGGGGTACTGGATAAGCCTTGGCAGGGGTGTCCGGTTATGGAAGGTCTGGATGCATGGGGGTTGGGTGGATGGGGGAGCAGCTCCCCATACAGTGACCCGTCCCCCCACAGCTGAGGAGTGATGGGGGCAGGAAGCAGGAGAGGATGCTGAGCTTCCTGCAGCTGGGCGAGGTTTCTGGGGGAGAGTCTGACACAGACCCAGCCACTCCTTGCAGGGGAAGAGGAAGTCCCGTCCTCTCCTGCCTCCAGCCCAGCCAGGACTAGCAGCTGATCCCAGCTCAGAGTAGAAGCCACTGTCTGCGGTGTTCTCAGACTCACGGTGATTTACCTCTACTGGCTGCTCCAGGTGCCTGAAACGATGTGTCTGCACTGCTAGGGAGTGGTGTGTGACTGCTCTTGCAGCTTCCCTTTGCTTCCCTGTCAGAAAGTCATTTTTCTGCGGGGAAGTAAAGAAATCTGCGGGGGACATGAGTTCTGAGCATGCACAGTGGCGCAGAATTGCCCCAGGAGTATTTTAAGGAGACTATCCATTAACTATTATCAATGTACAGCCAATGGCATACAATTTAGTTCTAATTCTGTCTAAGCAGTGATAGAAACCCATACATGGACTAGTCAATTTGTTACAGTATTTTAATTCAGTGTTTCCCAAACTTGGGACGCCGCTTGTGTAGGGAAAGCCCCTAGTGGGCCGGGCCTGTTTGTTTACCTGCCGCGTCCGCAGGTCCGGCCGACCGTGGCTCCCACTGGCCGTGGTTCGCTGCTCCAGGCCAATGGGAGCTGCTGGAAGTGGCAGCCAGTACATCCCTTCCAGCGGCTCCCACTGGCCGTGGTTCGCTGCCCCAGGCCAATGGGGG